>NC_044363.1:11387033-11590080 GCF_007364275.1 Archocentrus centrarchus | reverse complement strand
AATAAAAAAAAGTGAAATGGAGTTGATAAAAATTAGATTTGTTTTGATACAGATTTTTTTAGGATGAGTCTTGATTTTAGCGCTGAAAAAAAAGCAAAGTTATCACAATTGCGTTTATTCAACAACGGAAAGGTAACCAAGCTAACGCAGTATGGACTGAATGCACGCACGCAGCGATGCGAAATTATTTTCAACCGCTTCTCTCCGTGTGTGGAAGGCGTGACTGAGGTCTTCAACAGCTCAGAGTTAAAAACATTTCCATACCTGTGATGTGTGACTTTGTGTCGGGTTTCCGGCTGATATCCAGCAGTCTGCGCTGACGGTCGATCTCCTCCTCATAATGGACGATGGTTTTTTTGAACCTCTGAGAAGATTTCTTCACAAGCAGCAGTGAGTCTCTCCTTGATGAACTCTCTCAGATACTGAGCTGAACACATCGCGGCTTCAACTAACGTGATAGGATCAGTGCTTTTTTTGCGTCTCTCCTCTAAATTCAGTACGCTACTCCGGCTTGTCATACAGCAGTCCTGACGTACGGCGCGGACACACTAAGCTCCTCCCCTGCTCTGCTGTGGTTTGCTGTTGTGCGGTCATGTGACTTTTTTCCTCCTCTAAAACTTTATTCGTATCTCATAAGACAATAGCTGTGGACCTGCTGATGGACACGACAAAGCTTAACTGGTAGCTTAACACCCCCAAATCACAACAAAATCCTGTTCCAGGCACTGTTTGAAAAATCACAACAAAGGACAATAAGACAGGACACCATTCATAAAAAATCAGTTGTTCCTCATAGTTTTTAACTGTCAGCTTTCTCAGTAATGACATTTGTTGCTCCATATAATGTAAAAATATCAAAACGTCTCTGCAGCCGCCTGCTTAAAATCAGTTTTTCTGTTTCTGGAGACATTTTATTAGTTATTGTTCATTCTTTAGATTTAAATTTGTGCAATGTTAAAATTTCACATCTATTTAAGTTCAATTGTAAACCAGATGCTTTCGACAGACTCTCGGGCTAAAGGAATTTGACTTTTATTTTTAAGAAATAAAGTTATATCATCTGCCAAAAAAAAAAAAGACAATAGCTGTGGCCAAATTCAGGGGCTGCATCTTAGAGACCGCAAAGGCTTGTGAAATTGGACGGTCTAACCCATAGACATATATACCAGAGAAGCTGCACTCTTGTGCTGCGTGGAGTTGTTTGAACCATTTTACAGTCGAAATGGGATCACATGGGATTACCTTTCACAGGTAAGACTGAAGATTTTTTTATGGTATTTGGCCATTCTAACATTTTGAAAACAGAAGTTGCAGAGATTGCAGTGATACTATGTAGTCCTGCGGTGCATCTCCAAACAATGAAGTCAATCTAATTTAACTACACTGGACCGAACTACTCTGACACAAATAAAGGGTGATTGAGGTCAAATCCAGATAAAGTAGATCAGTGTCTATTGCAGTGTCTCGTTGTAATTTGTTCATTTTTTTTGCCTTAAATATTGATATTAATAATACTTAAACTGATTTTAAAAAAATCACTGAATATAAAAATGCTTTTTTAAATTCAGAAAACCTGCAGATGTCATATCTACATGACAGGATCTGATTATTGTAGACATTTTTCATCACAGCCTTACAAACATCAGTAGCTGTAAACACTTAAAAACATTAGAAATACATACAACTGGTATGATTATAGAAATACAACTGGTTTGATGTTGCACCTTAACAGACATGGATTTTTATAACATAATTATCAGAGGAAGTTGTGTTATTTTTGGGTTCCTATCAGTTTCCCAGTGTATATTAGTGCATATTTGAATGTGTGAATGAGATGCATTAACTTTGTAGAAAGGCACTTTATGAAGTTCAGTCCATTTACTTGGATTAGTTTACAGCACAGATCTTCCATATCAATATGGCAGATGCACTGACATGTAACAGCAACGAGCCGCCCCTCTCTCTGCGGGTCTACGTATGTATGTCTCTGGTCTAGCCTTCATATCTGCGTCACCTGCGCAATTTTTTTTACATTTTAAAAGTTCAAACTTCAAAGGCATTATGTTTACGGTTTATATATGATCACGAAAATCAACAATCATCCCTTACAGAAACTGGTAGCAGCTTTAAAATATGACTAAGACAATAATGTCTATTTGACTTTAATCAACTCTGCAGTGTCTCTATCACAGGAATAAAGATAAAGTCCAGCATAGAGCGGCTGAGTGATGTGGTCTGGACTCTGTGGAGGAGAGTCATGGTTCAGAGATGCTGTAGAAAGACAGAATACCTGCTCTGTGATCCAGGTACACTCCTACTCTGGAGGACCGAGGACCTGAGAGGACAGTGTGGACCGTGTTGTGCCAAAATTAGCAACTGTTTGTGTAACAATACAATGCCCAAGATTTGTCATTATATCCAAACCCACATTCATTGAGGCTCCTGCTTTGCTGATATTCTTGTATGTGACTGCTACTAAAACTCCTCTCCCTCTCCACTCCACCTCCCAGTAACAACATCCAGTCAGACTCTCTCTACTCAGGACATGAGAATAATCAGTGAATCTGTCTGGATGATCAGAATAAGACTGTTGTTGTTTCATTCTTGTTACCTTTCTGTTCCCCTCAGATAATAACAGCTTTCTGTTTGCTGTGTTTGGATCCAGTGTGATTTCAAGTGAATATTTTAAGAATCCAGCTCTGGTCTTTGGCTCTGATGGTGACAGTAAAACATCCTCTTCAGTGACTGTCAGTGAGATGTTTGTCCATTCCTCTCTCAGGATGTCCTGTAGTTTGTCTCTGGTCTCTGACACAGCTGCTGTCACATCCTCAAAGTATCTCAGAGGACCAATATTGATGCTGGATGAGTGTGTAGACTCACTGAGTGCTGACAGACTCCTGCCAAATGGCAGTTATACCTTTAAATCCCAAGGTGCTGCCAAATGGCAGCTGTGAATTGTGTCATGCAAATGAGGCCAGCACAACTAGACACTAGACGACCCCCTTTCATTTGTAAATGCAGCCATTACCTGCCAGACCTGGAGGTTCAAGCACAGACCTTAGGGGGAGGGGTATGCTGAGCAGAGCCTAGAAGTCTGAAATGCCTGAGACATCTCTCCTGAGTAGGGACTAGAAGGGGCTTTCAAAATGCACTGTATTGTTTCACTCATCACATTTACTGTATCATATAAACTTTTGACCATTTCATACATTTTTACATGCCCTTTATTCAGCATCGGTCAACAAGACAAAGTAGGCTTCCCATTGCCATGTACTGTAAGGAAATTCTAACTGTAAATATCTGTAAAACTATTATAAATCATTTGTGTTCCGTAGTCCATACACAAATGCCCTTGTGTAAAGCTGCCATTAACTTTAGAGTCTAAGTTTTTATTTGATAGTGTTTGGCTTATTTTCAAATAATATTAATTTATTTTTTATTTGAAGTGTTGAACTGCCATACTTAGAACTTAGATTGTTGTTATGTTATGTTTTTTAGGAATACTTTATCTCAGTATTGATGGACAGTTGTATACGACTATAAAAGGACTGAAGACGACCAAATATTTATCCAGCACATTTTTATTGGTATATTGTTACAGATTGTCTGAACACATCTGGCACTGCCACAACATCTCCTTTCTGCATTTTCCACATGTCAACTTGTTGCAATAAACACACGCTTAGTGGTGGCATGGTTATTCTTGCAGCAACACTTCACCTGGCACAATGCCCTTTTCCCTGT
This sequence comes from Archocentrus centrarchus, assembly GCF_007364275.1. Classification (NCBI taxonomy): domain Eukaryota; kingdom Metazoa; phylum Chordata; class Actinopteri; order Cichliformes; family Cichlidae; genus Archocentrus; species Archocentrus centrarchus. Next base: position 11,586,336 of record NC_044363.1, on the reverse strand, counting down.
GTCAGGTGAGAGTGGTTGTTGCTGAAGGTTTTCCTTATGCACCTCCTTGGCTGCCATATGAGACTGTGCAAGCTCTCTTGCAAGCTTCACCAAGAAGTCCGTCCGTCTCTCTTTGACCCCAGTGCATGCTTGGTAAAGCACATGTGCATTCAGTGCTGCAATGTCAATCAAGTTGTAAAACACAGCGACTGGCCAACGCCGTGTTCCTGAACGCACAGTGTACTTTCGCACCATCTGGTCCATGACATCCACACCACATTTCAGGCTGTTGTAGTCGGTGACTGTGTTTGGTTTTTCTTTCCGGGTATCCCCAGTCTCCACCACACTGTGCATGCTACTGAGGATGCAGTCTTTCTCTGTTTGGGCGCGTAAATGGTCAGTGTGGCACCAGAGGTTGAAAACACCTGTGTGCTGAATTCCTCATGGTCCAAAGTCTTTTTGGCAGAGTCTGGAAGCTCGTGCCGAACCTTGTTTACTGTGCCAAGGAGTGTGGTCTTCCGGCTGAGCAGTCGTTGTGCTAGTGACAATGATGTAAAAAAATTGTCTGTGGTAACGGTTCTTCCTTTGTCCATAAATGGTTCCATAAGCTTCATCACCACATTTTCTGATAGTTTTTCCCCCGTGGGACGACTGGGTCTTTGCCAAGATATGGGATGATGTTGCATACATACTTGGATTTCAGGTCACATGCCACCCAGAACTTTATGCCACACTTGTCAGGATTTGTAGCACTGTACTGCAGGAAACAGCAACGGGTCTTAGTTGGAAAAAGTTGCTCATCTATTGGTGATGTGCCTTCCTGGGTTGTAAGAGGTAATGCAGTTGGTAACAAAAGACCCCCAAATGTCAGAGACTGCAGCAAACCGATCATTTGCAACTCGTTCATTGCGTGTGTCCTTGTCATCGAAGCGTAGGTGCCGCATGATGTCCTGGAAGCGGTTTCGGGCCATAATCTTGCTGATTGCGGGCACTCCCAGTGTTGCTGACCATACATCATGCACCGCTGGAAGGCGGACAATCCCTCGCAGGATGAGGATTGCAATGAACGCCTTTAGTTCAGGGAGGGCCATGAACCAGTTTCCCTGCTGTGTCTGGCGTGCATGCTGGACAGTCCACTCCTGAATGGTCCGAAGCATTTCCAGAGTGATGATGAAACAGAGGAAACTCTGTAAGCGACTCGACACCTTTCTTCTGGCCAAAGCAGTTGGCTCTCAGGAAGAACAACTTGAACTCAAACCTGCTGCTGACCTTCTACCGCTCATCCATTGAGAGCCTGCTGACGTACTGTATCACAGTATGGTACGGCAGCTGCACTGAGGCAGACAGGGTCAGGCTTCAGAGGTAGTCAAGACAGCACAAAGAATCGTTGGCTGCCCTCTCCCCTCCCTGATGGACATCTACACCTCCCGCTGCATCAGCAGAGCCAGGAACATCATCAAGGACAGCTCACACCCTGGCTTTGACCTGTTTGACCTGCTGCCCTCTGGCAGGCGCTACAGGTGCATCAAAGCCAGAACAAACAGACTCAGGAACAGTTTCTTCACCAGAGCAATCACCACCCTGAACTCACACACTCACCCACTGTAACTGTGCAACACCCACATCTCTCTGCAATATTATATTATTCATACTGAACACTATCTAACATTCCTATATTGTGTCATATCCAGTATTCATTCACTAGTGCAATATTCATTCACCAAGTGCAATATTCATCATCTTCATTATTATATGTATACACGCATTTACTTACTTACAATGTACAGATGCACCAATGAAGGTATGTATGTATATATTTTTATACATTCTATTTTTTGTATATTTTACACATTGTTTATTTTCTGTATATCTCTTGATCATATTGATTATACTAGACTATATATTTTTATAATATTTTTGTTTTCATTTAGAGAGTTTGATTTTCTGTTACATGGCACTGAACAGGAGTGGCCCTCCAATCTCATTGTACATCCTGTATAATGACAATAAAGGCATTCTATTCTATTCTATTCTCTCCATCTGTGGCATAACAATCAATTGGGCTGTGATGCAGAGGCCTTCCGATCTGTTCCTCATGCCACACTGTGCCGTCTTTTGCCGTCTCTGTCAGCCACTCATGTGTCTCCATGCGACCTCTCTTTCTGGAGGTGGCGAAGTTTCCTCATCTACAGGGTGACCATGTTTGAGATTTGATTAGTGAAATGTTGAAATAATGTGCAATCGCAAAGATATTCGTCTCTTCCTAAAACACAACAAACGGCAAACGAAAATAGGAAATTTAGGAAATCTTACCAGAAGAATTTTCATTCGGAATTTAGCACAAGGGTTATTTCATCTCCATCGGAGTCACAGGGGTTGACATGGTTGAGGATCATGTCCAAAGCTTGCTGTGCGCCGTAAACCTTTGGCATCTCTGCTTCTCAGTCAACAGAGTAGGTGAAATATGTGTTGTGACCTGGCTTTTTATACACCTGGCGACCCTGAGTCATCATTGGTCATCATTGGTAACCCATCCCCACCCCCACACCCATCCCATACACATTCCAATCTACTGGCCCCGTGTACATAACAAAAGGTGGCCTAATGAGATGTAAACTGCCATTTGGCAGCGCTTGGTAGAAAAAGGAGTAGAGGGAAAATGCTGGTAGTTCTAGTGTTAAGGTACAAATACTTTGCTCCATCCATCCATTCACTTCGGCTTACTGTACTTTAATAGAATTATCAGGTATCTGTACTCAACACTCTAGTATGTGTGTATGTGTGTGTATGTGTGTGTGTGTGTGTGTGTGTGGGGGGGGGGGGGGGGGGGGGGGTCAGCTGCCCGGCATGGGATTGATCGTGTGCGTTTTTGTCTTTTTAAGCAGTAGCTGGCAGGAGGAGGGGATTAAACTGAGCAGAGGTGGACGTCTGCCACAGAATTTAATGATACAAAACAAGAACACAATAAAAAGAATATTGCAACATACAGCATGTTGTGTATGTTTTGGGACTTTAGTGCTTGAAAAACCAGCTCATCCCCCCAGGTTTCGGCATGTTCGTTTATCGAACAAGAATGACACAAACAAGGAATGAGGAGTCTAATTATTAAATTTAATAAAGCTATTTCAAACAGTTTACAAATTAATCTGGGTCAGGACTGCATGCCACACCCGTGTGAGATGACATGAAGTATTGGCACATTCTAATTCAGCTTACAGTTTAATATAGTCACAGCTTATCAGTCTTGGTTACATCATAATCAGTTATGTTATTTTCCAGACAAATTTCTCAGGGAAGTAAATGTACATTTAGTAAAGACAAACATATACCACGAACCTCATGAAACTTCATAAAAACTAATTTCCTTCATGCTACAGACATATTTCAGTGTAATGTTCATGTGCTTTATCTAAACACACTGTCTGCTGAATCACCTTTATTCACATTATTCACAGGCTGTTTTGAAATTTTCTAACTTAGTGCATCTATTAGCTTATCTCTTAGGTGACTCACTAACAGCATGGGTTCTTCTCCTGTCCCTCCTGCACTTTCCTGCTCTGTGTGTCAAATGTTTAGTTATTTCTCGGCCTCCTTTAGCAGCAACGGTACTTGTAATAAATGTAGTTTGTTTGTAGTTCTGGAGGCCAGGCTCAGTGAACTGGAGACTAGCCAGGCCTCTGTAGTTGGTGAGGACCAAGGTAGCTTAGCCGCCATTAGCATTCCCCCAGCAGCAGGGAAAGCAAGCCAGCTGGATGACTGTGAGGAGGAGGCATAGTTTTAAACACAAGGACCCGGGACACCACCAACCTGTTCACGTATCTAACCGTTTTTCCCACTCAGCGACACACTCGCTGAGGAACAAATTCTGGTCATTGGTGACTCTATTTAGAGAAACGTAAAGCTACAGCAGGGACCATAGTCAAATGTCTTCCAGGAGCCAGAGCAGGTGAAAATCAAGGAAATTTGAAACTGCTGGCTAAGGCTAAATGTAAATCTGGTAAGATCATAGTTCACATCGGCAGTAATGACACCTGGTTACACCAGTCGGAGGTCACTAGAGTTAACATTGAATCGATGTGTAACTTTGCAAAAACAATGTCTGACTGTACTTTTCTCTCCGCAATCAGACCAGGAGCGACATGTTTAGCTGCATGTTCTGCTTGAATTGCAGGCTGTATGAGTGGTGTCCAAAAAACAACGTGAGCTTTATAGTAATTTTGGAAAAGCTGGTGTTGTTAGGAGAGACGGCATCCATCCCACTTTGGATGGAGCAGCTCTCATTTCTAGAAATCTGGCCAAATTTATTAACCCTCCTAAAACCTGACTACCCAGGGTTGAGACCAAGAAGCACAGTTGCAGTCTTATACGCCTCTCTGCAGCTGCTCTCCTCCTGCCATTCTTCCCAAACCCCATCCCTATGGAGATGGTGCCTGCTCACAAGTACCAAAAAAACAAGCCTAAAATAATTAAAAAAAAAAAGAAAAATAAACAATTTAAGCTTAAAAATTCAAAAACATAAAATAATATAGCATCCTCAACTGCACCAAAGAGTAAAACCGTTACAGTATTTCTGAATCACTAAAACGCTAAACTTCAATCCCAAAACCAAATCCACAGAGGCTTAAACGAATGTCCCAAATCACACACTCTTTTGGCCAAACCGTCGACACAATTTAGGCACTTATACACATCCGGTTCAACTCAATCACTTTCTTATGTAAAACAGCAAACACATTCTCAGTCACTAAACACACTCCACACATGTGTTGCTAAATCTTAAACACCTTCTCAGTCATTTCACACCTGTGTTGAAAAACCAACACTGGCAGCAGAGTGCGAACATAACTCCAACACCGCTGTCATCTCTTACAGCAACTCACAAAGACCTAAGACATGTAGACATAAAAACATCAAGTCTAAAAGAAATGTGATGAGTTGTAGAGTGTAGGAATTCTGACGACCCAAATTCAGACAAGCACAGTTTTAATGTATCACGTAAAGTACTGCCTGTCTGGAAATTTTAGTATAAAAATACTGTATTGCCTGCACTAGCAGAAGATTTAACTAATATATTCTTTGTGTACTGTACATTTGACTTCATTTGAACCCCTGCTTTACTTATTGCAAGAAATTGTAATGTTTGTCTTGTTTACAGAGAATATTGGAGAATATGGATTAGGTTCTACTCATAAACATTTCAGAACCACCCCTCCTGTGAGCTGCGTCATGTAACGCTTCGAAGATGCTGTGATGGAACAGAAAAACATTTCTTTGCTACAAACTCATGACAGCACTACGGAACCCCGCAAGGGACATGGGGGAAAAAAAAAACATGGGAGGAAAAAAAAAAAAAAAGAGGCACTTTTGCGAGACCTCGCAAAACTTTTGCGAGATCCCGAGATACCTTTGCGAGATCTCGCAATACTTTTGCGAGATCTCGAGTTACTTTTGCGAGATCTCGCAATACTTTTCAATTTAAGGCCATGCACTTCCGGGTGAGTCTTGCGACCTTAGAAACAATCACAATAATGGAGGACGCACATCCATGGGGGGAATACATAGATTTTTATTTCGATCTTGGTTTAAACTATAAAGACATTACGTCGGTGCTTGGTAGTAGACACGGCTTTCATATTAGTGAGAGACATCTGAAGAGAGTTCTCAGCGCAAGGGGACACACTCGTCGCAAAGCGTACTCTGACCTCGCAGCCTTGGTTGATTTCATTAGCAACGAGCTGCAGTACTCTGGACAGCTTCACGGATACCGATGGATGTACGCTAAATGCAGAGAACATGGACTACGTGTAAGAAAAGAGGATGTGCGCTTGGTATTGAAGGAGATGGATCCCCGAGGAGTGGCATTAAGGCAAGCAAGACGTCTCAGGCGAAGGAACTATTTTTCCAAAGGACCGAACTTCATCTGGCACCTGGACTCATATGATAAACTAAAGCCATATGGCATTTGTATTAATGCGAGTATTGATGGTTTCTCAAGGAAAATAGTCTGGCTTAATGCCTATACAACAAATAGTAATCCAAAGGTTATTGGGGGCTATTACATAGAAGCGGTACAGCGTTTAAGGGGCTGCCCTAGAGTTGTGAGGGGCGATCTTGGAACCGAAAATGGTCATGTTAGAGGCTTTCAGCGTTTTCTTGTGCCCGTGAACCCAAATGACACCCTTGACAGTTACTTGGAGGGAGCAAGTTCTGGCAATCAAAGAATTGAATATTGGTGGCGTTTTCTTCGCAGCCAGTGTCTGGAGTTTTGGTTGTCCTTGTTTGAAGACATCAGAAACAATGGATACTTTGATGGTGGATTTCTGGAAAAAAACCTCCTTCAGTATTGTTTTATGGGCCCTATCCAGGTGAGCTAATAAATTGCTTTTTTCATACGTGTGTGAATGTATGTCTGTGACTGAAAGAGAAAGTGGGGGGCTGAAAGAAAGGAGGAAGCATAGAGAGAGAGGAGAGAAAGTAAAGCGAGAGATGAGAGTAGGGGCAGGTAGAGGGAATAGACAGACTTGGAGGAACAATGAGACAGGGGAGATGGAAAAGGGAGAGAGGAATTGTCAGGTAAACAGGTTTTTTGTGAAGGAAGACACCTGAGACACTTTAATTAAAAAAGTAAATCATTTATTGTATTAAAGGATCAGAAAAAGTACACATGCATGCGGGGACTCAGAAGAGACAGGCTTGTTTGTGTGCTCTCTCTCTCTCTGAGCTCGTGTTCCTGTCTAACCAAAACATTTTTATACTGTCAGCCTTCTGTTATCTTAAACATAAACAATCTCTGGGCGCTATGAATTGACCTTCATCACAAGCTGGTTTTCATGACTCATGATTCCTCAGCTGTGGAGTCATGAAGCACATCATCTTCCAGATGTTTTAATTATGTGTCCTTGTGGCTAGTCCTCAAGATAAGATGTACTGAAACAGAGAAGTTAGTCTACTACATTCTGATCTGTTGCTCTCTGTCTAATGTATTGTTTAATTGTTTATTATTTGGTTGATCCATTGTTCATTATTTAATTTACTGGAGTTTACCTTTAAACATTTGTCCTTTATTCACTGAGTAAAAAATAATCCCTAACAGAATCAAGAGGACCAGGACAGTAAATACAATGAAAACTGAAATTGCTATATTTAGCATCTATTTTTAGACCACCATATACGCACAGTTCCTCAATTTATGCACTCTTTTTAACAGGATGAGCTGGATGAGACTGCACAGGTTTGGAATGCACACTCCATCAGGCCATCAAAAAACATCAACATCCCCAGTGGCCGGCCCAATGTGATGTATACATTACCTGAGCTCTACAGGACAAGAGACTTCATTTGCCACGTTGAGGAGGAGCATGTTGAACTGTGCAAAAATGAGTGTGTTTTTCGGCAGACCAAACCATGTGATCAAGATGTATATGAACTATGCAGTATCCTTATGAGTGAGTCCCATCGGACTCCACCAACAGACCCATATCAGGCTGTGAATCTGTATATGCATCTAAGAGAGGCCATCATGGCATCACTGTAAAACGTGTGCAGCACAGAACATTTCTTAACATTGACCTCAAGGTGCTGTACGTATGAAATCAAACATCTGGATGTAAAATGGACTCAAGTTCTCTAGTACACAGCCATGTTTGAGAATGACTTATTGCACAAGTATTTCATTTTGTATTACAGGAAGGTCAGTGGTAAGCTGTGAAATGACTTCTATAGTAATGTTTTTTTGTTTTCCAGTAAGTGAGTTGGCATTTATTGACTGGAATGTAGTTAGCTATGGTGTCTAGAATATAATGGGTAAAATACAAATTCTGTTCTTTGTATCTGGCAGGCCACACAAAACTGTATTATGGGGCATCAAGACCCTAGGGGCTGCAGTTTGAGAAACTTGACTTTCAGGATCAATACAATCTAACAATATTTACTTTTTTTCCCAATTTAAATGATTTAAGACTTATTGGTGTGCAAAGCTAAATAAAATGCTGATCTATTGCAGTGTTGGAGCCTCTGAGGTACATAATCACTAGGTTCTGGTCACCAAATTATTCAAAAATGTATTTTATGAGCAGAAAGTTTAATTTTCTGAACACACCTGTCCTGATGAGCTTTAATAAAATGTAAATTAATTCAAATGATACTTTGACATTAGACACCACTTTTATAATGAAGTCATGGTATATGTTTTTGTAATATGGGACAAATAAACTGAAATATAATCAAACTTTTATTTCTTAACTTGAAATATACACTGTACAGACAACAAACACAAATGACTGAAAATCATCATTAACTTTAAATCTTTTTTACTCAACAAAAAACTAAAAGTACATGGACCTTTCACCATGAAATCAAGTGTATATCTCTTTCTTCTTGCCTGGATTCTTCAACAGTTCCTATAAACAGCTAGACACAGCAAAATAGGTGGTTTAGGTGGTTTTCATGTGAGCCGAACTTTGACACCAGCCTCAAACATGGTGTCAGCAGTAGTGAAACCTACAATCAATGTACGAGCATATTAGAAATTAAAGAAAATCCTTATGAAATGCAACAGAACATAACATTACACGATCTGAAAATGAAACCGATGACTGATCATTATATGGCAGAATGCATTCAACATTTCAATAACAAATTTAAATAGAAAACAGTGAAATCAAGGGTAAACATATTTGTAATCAATTACAGCTGTAATTATTAATCCAGAAAAAAGACTTCCAGCAAGTTCAAATGATGTCCATTTCCAAGTAATTGCTGGAAAGGATGTTGTCAAACTCCGTGCGAAAATCAGGATAGCAAGTGTAAGTGCACGGTACTTCAAGAGTAGCTCCACAGGTATGAGCAACAGGCCTTCTGTTCAGCCCTGTTTCAGCATTGAAGCACACCAGAATTTTGTCAACACAGATGACAGAAGACCCTGTGCAGAAACGCAGGATTTTCTCAGCTTTGCTTTCATCAGCATTTTTGACATATCGCTGAAGATGGTTAAAGGTTGTTTGTTCTATTTGAGACAGCATCACCTTTGTTGTTTGAAATAGTTGTGATACTCTTTTGCCTGTGGCCTTCTTTGTCTCATACAGAGACACCACACTTTCCCTGTTTGACAGTTTCAGTTGTACACATGCCATGGCTGTGGAGAAGCAATCAACTACATATTTTGGCTCTTGGAGAATCGCCTTATGAGCCATTGCCTCAATGGCAGGCTGCATGTTGTTCTGAGGAGGTAGGGAGTGGGAACCCATCCTTGTAAAAAGGTCAAGCAGGTCCTCTTCATCACTTTCATCCATTGTGCCATTGAGAGCCTTCTCAACAGCTGATCTCTCAACAGGAGGGAGGTAGTTTAAAAACGATGACATCAGGATGTCTGCATCAACTGAGTCGATTCCATGAATGCATGCTAAAATGAAAGCCTTTGATAGTCTCACCGGAATGACACCATAATCCAGCAATCCTTTCACCCAAATGTGTCCAACTGCTTTCCACTCTGCCTCACCAAAGTCTGGCCTCAGCCTTGGAACTCGTTCTGTTTCACCTTCACACTGTTCCAAAAATTGCTCCCAAAAGGCAGTGTAAAGCTCCCTTGACACCCCAGCATCATCAACAGCTTTTTCATTTACAAAGTCCATCTTTAAAGTCACAGTAATTATGCTGCTGTCCATAAATATAGCCAAAAGATCTTCAACAACATTTACCCTGCGAACAGATATACGTCGGGGGCTCTCTGGATTTCCTGGGTTGCCAGCTGAATTTGATGGGGAAAGTTGGCTGCTAGAAACCAAGGGCAAATCTTGTGCTGTGAAATTCAGTCCATTGTCCTGGAAAAAACAAACAAACACACACATGCCATAAAAAATATCAGTGATTTGAATGTTTCACAGTTTTAAGTTAAGTTGTCTGTCCACTCAGAAATCAATGTTACCTTGACAACTCGTTATTTGTCATTATTTGTTATTTGTGAGGGCACAGAATCATGCAGTACAGAAAATATTGGACCTGATTAATTCTTTTCAAAGCACTAATCCATAGCTGATGTTTTTGAGTTGAGACTCTAAAACTATGCAAGTTATTGTTAGAGTATAATCATATTTTTATATTTTGTACTTTTCTACGTTATCCAAAACTGTTCGTGGTCTTACCTGTATTAGATCGTCACTGTTGACACAATTCAGCATTATCACGACTGCCTCATCAGCATCGGCTCTGACAAGGTCCTCTTCGGGATTCCATACAACTGTATCAGCCTCATCTATACCTGGATCAAATTCAGAGGCCTCATGATGGGTGTGAGCTGACTCTAGCTGGGGGGATTCTTTAGGGACTGCACTGGTCAGATCAATAACTCCTGAGCTGTGGTCATATAAATCGCTGCAAAGCTGAAGTTGATTCCAAGCATTCTCATTACCATGATCACTTGAGTCAGTGCCCTGCCACTGTCCCGTGACAGTTGTTTTAATTTCTGTTGGTGTTGAATGCATGTAATGTGACTGTCCTGGACTATGTGTTGTCACTGTCTCACACGCTGATCTCTTTTTTTTTGGTCTTGGTTGGATCTGGAAATCGTGATTCTGCAAACAACAAAAAAAAAACAACATAACGCACAAAAACTAACAGAACATAATTATTGTTTTTGGCAGCCAAGCATTTAGTATATGTTAATAAATACAAAGCTGGGAGTCTTTCAAAGATATGTGAAATGTACCTGACCAACCAAGGGGGTTTTTATTATTTGTAATATATTTTCTATTGCCACAAACCTGTTCGCTATTATCACTGTCAGATGAATCCCCACGGTCAACGAGATCTGTGATAAAATCATCCGACTCTGTGTGAGGTCCATGTTTAGGCAACTGTAACTCTTCCTTGGTGATACTGACAGAATCCTCCTCAGATAAGAAATCTTCCCCACATTCATCCACTTCAGATGAGGAAAGAACTGTTAAAGATGTTTCTTCTTTTGTGCAAATGTAAAACCTTAGCAGCTTCAATTTTGTTTTTTCATAAAGTCTGCCAACAGTGTCATCTAAAGGAATTGGATTTTTTTTAAAGTCACTAACAGTAAATATAAAGTCTTCAACTCTCCCTTTTGTAGAGTTACCATCTGGAAAAAACAGGTCCTTTCCCATTTCCAGAATCTGTGCTACAGTCGTGTTTTTTTCCACCGTTGCATGTCTTGTTCCACCACCATTTCTGGTTCTCACTTGATGATATTCATTGTCAATTAAATGAAGCCATCCAATTTCAATCCTTCTGGATGTCTTCTCTGCTGCACTATTTCTATATCTTGACATCCCTTCACCTCGCTTTTGGAACAGACCAGATGTACCACACAGTGCTCCTTTAGTCTTTGATCTCATTTTCCGTGCTCCAATTTTTTCTCTTAGATTCTGCAGAAGAGTCTCTTTATCCGTGCTGTATGTAGATTGTTGACAGAAGGACAGGACAGCTACTCGGTCACCATATGAAGTAATATATTTTGACATTTGATCATCAGTCATGATGGATATCACTGCCTTGTCCACCTGTACACAAAAATATTACAGAAAAAAAAATAATTACATTGAGTTTGTAGTTTCATCCTAGCAAGCCACGCAGCACACACTAATTGTATTTTTTTTTTCAAGGAATTTATTAAGATTCTACTTGTATTATTTTCAATGGCACAAGTTACTTTGTCAATTTTTGTCTTCTTCATGTGCTGTAACTGTAGTAATATTTGTACACCGTGTAACTACGGTGCCCCTGTACATGTTGCCAGCCTGTCACAGGGCTAACACTGAGAGACAGACAACCATCCACTCACATTCACAACTATGGACAGTTTAACCTAGGTAACCTAATCCCATTAACTGCATGTCTTTGGACTGAGGGAGGAGGCCATAGAGAACCCACGCGCAAACGGGGGAACACACAAGCTCCGCGCAGGAAGGTCCCGATCTGATGGATTTGAACACAGGACCTTCTTGTGTGGCAATATTGCTAACCGGGATGAAAAAAAATTAAGGGTCCGCACACCAGCAAAGCTCCGGAATAATATTTGTTAGAGACAAACCTCACATGAGAGGGACGTTTCGTGCCGTAGATTACCCTTCCTCAGACTAAAATACCATTGCTAATAGCAAAATATAACAAAACATTGCTAACCACCGCACCACTGTGCTGCCCGCTACAACCATCTATAACCTTAATGAGATGAACTGGCATGTAATGACGACAATTAGTATCTAATGCTTGTAAATGCTGCTTCTGTTGTTACCAAGTTAGCCACCTTCTCAACCCCCGCATTTTTAATGCTATTTTGTTTTATAACTTAATGAATTTTATAAGTACCTTGTCTCGTTGCATGCGCATGATGTCCTCCTGTGGGACCTCTCTTGACCTCAGGAAACCTTCTAGATCGTCCTCCATTTCTGCTCTGTTCCATGAAACCTTCTCATTCTTCAATGGCCCAAACCTATGAAACCATCTTTCTTTTGCGAGATCTCGCAAAAGTAACTCGGGATCTCGCAAAAGTATTGCGAGATCTCGCAAAGGTATCTCGGGATCTCGCAAAAGTTTTGCGAGGTCTCGCAAAAGTGCCTCTTTTTTTTTTTTTTCCTCCCATGTTTTTTTTTTCCCCCATGTCCCTTGCGGGGTTCCGTACAGCACTACATCAAGTTCTGTACTGACACTAACTGTGGACAAGAACATCTGGGTTTATCCAAACAGAAAGTCATGGACAAATGGAAATGTGCAGATCCTGCTCAGAGAGAAACATTGCCTTCAGAGCTGGTGATGGGGTGCTTTAAGGTGCTGCCAGCGGCAACCTTAAAGGGCATCAGGGAGACGAAGGGAGGAAGACTGAAGACTGTTTCTTGATCCACACCTTCAGGCAGGGGTGACATGGGTTCAGCATATAATAAATTACAGACCCAGCCTGTCAGTTGACAACAGCGACATTAATCTGGAGGAGGAGCTGAACAGTTTCTTTGCCTGTTTAGAGGTACAACAACCAGAGACAGCCATCCAACATCCATCAGCCACATCCTCAGGCTGGAGGAGCAACAAGTGAGGAGTATGCAGGAAGCTGTGAAGCCCAGGAAAGCTGTGAGGCCCGATGGTGTCTCTGGACAGGTACTCAAGGTTTGAGCAACTCAGCTGGCTGGTATTTTTACCAGCATTTTTAACCAGTCCCTGAGTCGGGCTGCTGTCCCTCCCTGCCCGAACTCCTCCATGTTTGTCCCCATCCTCAAGAAGAAAACCATCATTGGGCTGAATGATTACCAGACAGTATCATTTACACCAGTTATTATAAAGTGCTTTGAAAATCTTGTCCATGCCCACCTCACCTCGTCTTCCCCCCAGGATTGACCTCCACTAGCTTGCCTACAGAACTAACACGTTCACAGTGGACACCATTGCCACAGACCTCCTTTCTGCTCTCTCCCACCTGGAGCATGCAGGGGATTACACTTGGCTGCTCTTGTGGGATGTCATTCAATCTCTGTTCATTGGTGGGGATGGTCTCAATTTTTTGGTTCCTGGAAGTGAAGTTGGAGTACGACCTGAGCTGGAGTATTAACACTGCCAACACTGCCAAAAAAGGCCCAGCAAAGACCTCATTACAAGAGGCTTCTCACCTGAACCAAATTCTGCTGGTGTCTATCTACTGTTGCTCTGTAGAGCATTTTGACTTACTGTCTGTGCGTGTGGTTCAACAGCTACACAGTAATGGACAGAAATATCCATCAGATAAACCAAAACAGAACATTAGATTGGTGGAGTGTGGAGATGCTCTGCCTGACAAATGCAGCTCAGGGCAAATAAACATGTCTCTCCTCCACAATATACAGGCCTGCATCATTTAGTTTTTAGATATAAATGTGTAAGTGATCAAGTGTGATCAAACTTTTCATCTGAAAAATGACATCACTTCAGATACAATCACTGATTTTTATTATACATGTAACCCACTCCCAGGTAAGTACACCTCGCTCTACGTTTGAGAGGAGCTGAGTATGAGTACAAATGATCATAACATACAAATGTTCAGTTAACTGTAACCTAAGTTAATACATCAACAGGTAACCGTTTCACAATAGAAATTACAACCTGGGCCCTTTACAAATCAAAATAATAAAAGAGAACTCCATTGTTCTTAAATTCAAGAATTGTTCCTTTAAAAAGGTATTGGTTGTGTTGCAACCTTATCTTCCAGTCTTTTCCTCTCTGAGTTAAATAGAGTCAAGGTCAGAACAGATTGAACAGGCAAGTCAGAAAAATATTTTTAAGGTACCAAACATTTGCACGTAATTTATGCGTCTGTATAAAAATTCATATAAAAAAGGCCTCAAGGTAATAAACTGAATAAACAATGCAGAGAGTTCTTTACTGCTCTGCACAGAAAATACTGGCTTGAATATGGGTCATCTTTTCACTCATCTTGTGCAGTGATTTGACTTCTGCTCAGTGTGAGCTCTACCACCAACACACAGGTACAACTCACAGCTGTCTCACATTTTCTGAGCATGAAACCTTTAACCAGAATGAATTCTCATGTGTTTCTTTAACTGTATCCTTGAAGTGAATCTTGTCCCACAGATGTTACAAAGATATGGCTTCTCACCAGTGTGGATTCTTAGATGATATGCCAAGGTTGAGTTCTGACTGAATCTTTTCCCACAGGTGCCACAACAATATGGCTTCTCACCTGTGTGAATTCTTACATGACGTTCCAAGTCAGATTTCCGATTGAATCTTTTCCCACAGGTGCCACAGGAATATGGCTTCTCACCGGTGTGCATTCTTACATGACGAACAAGGTCTAATTTCAGATTGAATCTTTTCCCACAGGTGCCACAGGAATATGGCATCTCACCTGTGTGAATTCTCATGTGTGTTTTTAAGTTTATCTTCTGAATGAATCTTTTCCCACAGGTGCCACAGGTAAATGGCTTCTCACCTGTGTGAATTTTTAAATGATTTTGTAAATATGATTTCTGATGGAATCTTTTACCACAGGTGCTACAGGAATATGGCTTCTCACCATTGTGAATTCTTGCATGATGATTCAAGGCTGACTTCTGCCTGAATCTTTTATGACATGTGCTACAGGAATATGACTTTTCACCAGTGTGAATTCTTGCATGAAGCTCCAAGTCTGATTTCTGACCAATTTTTTTCCCACTGGTGATACAACAATGTGGTTTCTCCAGCATGTGAACTTTCAGGTGTCTGGTCAGGTGGGATTTATATATGAAAGCTTTTCCACAGGTGTCACATTGTAGAGACTTCTTCCTTGTGTCAGTTTGACTCTGATTCTCTGACACAGGAGTGTTGTCTACTCTCTGACTGTGACGTCTCTTTCTGCAATGTATCCTCTTCTTAACCTCTGCTTCAGAAGGGCTCTGAGAAAGAAGCTGCTCACTGTTTGGTTCTGGTTCACTGTGGTCACTTTCCTCATAAGTAATAGTTACCATAAAGGCATCAGCTTTCTGCTTCAGTCCAAGCTCCTTACTCTCCTGACCATTACAGAGTTCCTCCTGTTCTTCTTTAATTTGCGGAGGCTCTGGTTCCTCCTGCTCCTGTTTAATCTGTAGAGGTTGTGGGTCTTCCTGTTCCTCTTTAATCTGTGGAAGCTCTGGGTCCTCCTGCTCCTCTTTAATCTGTAGAGGCTGTGGATCTTCCTGTTCCTCTTTAATCTGTGGAAGCTCTGGGTCCTCCTGCTCCTCTTTAATCTGTGGAGGCTCTGGGTACTCCTGGTCTGTACTGAAGATCCTCTCCTGGTTACAGACCTGTTGGTTTGTGAGACCCTCCTCTTCCTCACAATCATGTTGTTGTGGCATATCTTAAGAAACAAAGAAACACAAAAACAAGGTTACTAATGTCATAAAACAAAAATGCACAAACACAAAACTAGGGATGTGCACTATTACTTGATTACACGTCACTATTGTTTCTAGTCGGTAACAGACGTATTAGTCAACCTGCCTAATTATTAAGGTTTTAATTAACTCAGTGCTGGGAAATGGTTGTCCTAAATGTTATGCAGCCATCTGCCACCAGATGGAGCTACAGCCTTTACATCGTTATAGAAAAATGTCATAACGTAAGTGTACCTCCAAAGAAACACTCTTCCTTACCTGCATTTCCGGTTTGTACAAAGAAAAACTAGCAGGACAAATGCATTTCCGCCTTAAAAACACAGAGTAGGACCCAGGAGGGAAAAAAGTGCCAGCATTTTTTGTTTCTGTTGGCCTACACCACATGTAAAACACTGGGACACGACCAAAAGGTAATTAACACATGCAATGCACCTGCACAGGTAAAAATGCAGCAACATCGGCCACTTATGTTGTAGCAGCTGAAATCTGGATCAGGGGCAAGCTGAAGGAGGAGGCTGGGTGAGAGGGAGGTCTGGGCTCCACTGATGCCACTCCAGAAAGGAGGAAGAAAATGGATTGATGTGTGTGTTGTATTGTTTTGATGCGTGTCATGAATTGTAGAGCAACGAGCATCGTTGATAATGCAATTTATTCGTTTTTCGGATCTCATATTCAGTGATGCATGAACATCATTTTCATCCTTTCTTGTGCTGCGAACACATTTTACTGTCCAAACCAAACTACTGCAGCATCTGTGTGCAGCACAGAGGTAAACGCAGACAGAAAATATGAGCAAGACGACAAGCACTTTGCGTGCTTTTATCTGTGATATGAACTGATACAAAGCAGCAAGTTCACCCTTAAGACCCAACCTAATTCACAGCCATGAAAATCGCTTCACTTTTCTCATGCAATACACATGTAATATGGTAGAAGAGTTTATGTTGTTCTGCCAGCTAGTTCCAGACCAGCTAGTTTGCGGGGCCCGAGTTGAACCCCTTTTTTCGGCCGAGCACTGAGTGTGTTCACTGAGTGTGGTGAAAGAATTAAAAAAAAAAAAAAAATTGCTGAACGGTTCAAATTAGGGCTGCAACTAAAGATTATTTTGGTAGTCGAATAATTGTCATTTTTGTTATCGATTAGCCAACGATTATTTCAATCTTAACATCGCCTTGTTCTCTTCTCACAATTAAAATAATGACCCATTTTGAACATTAATATGACCATCACAATAAATATCAAATTAAAAATGCATATTAAAGCAAATGCAATTTTAATTTTTAAATGAAAATATAATGTGCAAATAAATAAAAATGGCCTCTGTCCAAAAGTTCAAATAAAGCTTCAAATTAAATCAAAAATATTTTTCTGTCCAAAACAGCTGAAAAGTTTACAGATGATTCAGTTCATACAGAGGTTTATTATTCAGAATGAACGCTGATATTAATGAGGAAAAAAATAGGAGCCAACGTAGCTGCTCCTATTGTCCTTCACTCGTTAGCTAACATCACTGAAATGGTGGTGCTTAGCAAACATTATCCATGAGAGCTTGTTTCCGACAGGTAAACTAACAGAAACATTACTGTACAAACATTAACAGGGATCTACGACGCACTAACGTACCCATCCAGAGCTGACGTCACAGCTCCAGGGTGCCGGCATTTTAAACGCTCAGCACTGCAGCGATGCTGCCGTGGAAGGAAAGCTCTGCTCTGCATTCAGCTTTATTTTAGTTTTCTGTCACATGCCTTTGACAGTCTGTCTCCATTTTCTTTAATTTTCTACACCCTCCTCTCTGTTCAACTAGCATTATGCTGTTCTGTTACTTTCTTCTTCGTTGGTATTGTTGTTGCTGGCAGACAATGGAGGCAATACTGCCCCCATATCTTCCTGTAGTGTATTGCAATTACAAAATGACACGATAAGTGGAGCAAAATAGATGGATGGGTTTAAAAATACGACGCTTTGACGATGAAATTCCACGTCGACAAATTTTTGTAGTCGACGTCATCGATTACGTCGATGAATCGTTGCAGCCCTGGTTCAAATACTGGCACCAGCACCCCATCGGTGGAAAAGCAGCTTCAGTTACAGACAGCACATCTGCAGTCCTTGATTATTATCTCTAGGGATTTCAGCCATGCCTCACCTTCTTCCATGCTCCCTAACGTCACCCAATATAATAATAAATAATAATACATTTTATTTATGGGCGCGCCGTTCAGGGCACTCAAGGTTGCCTTACAGGTAAAAAAAACAATCTAAGAGGAAACAACAAAAGAGAAAGCACAATTACACAATAAACAAAACAAAACAAAAAACAAATTAGTTGAGACCAAGGTAAAATCCTAGAACCCACACAGTTACAGGCCAAAAGCTTGTTTGAACAGATGGGTTTTTAGACTTGATTTAAAAAGAGATGAGCTATTTATGACCTTTAAAGGTTGTGGTAGAGCATTCCAGAGATGGGGTGCTGTATGACAAAAGGCTCTGGACCCCATAGTTGCTAAGCGGACAGAAGGTATAGTGAGGAGCAGTGACGAAGAAGAACGAAGTGGGCGTGAGGGAGTATAGGAATGGATTAGAGCAGCAATGTAGGGGGGAGCAAGGTTATGGAGAGATTTGAAGGTGAGAAGAAGAATCTTGTATTTGATACGTAGTCTATTGGATGCCAGTGTAGGTCCTGAAGGATGGGAGTGATGTGTTGAGTAGAGGAGGTTCGGGTAATGATACGTGCAGCAGAGTTTTGACCCATCTGGAGTTTACGGAGAAGTTTGAGTGGTAGACCAGCAAGAAGTGAATTGCAGTAATCCAAACGAGAAGTGACAAGAGCGTGGCCAAGAGTTGCAGTACTGGCAGGTGTAAGAGAAGGCCGGAGACGATTAATGTTGTGTACGTGAAAATAAGCAGACCGAGTGAGGTTTTTGACATGAGCCTCAAAAGAAAGAGTGCTATCAAGGATGACACCCAGACTCTTGGGAGGAAATGGGGACAGTGAAATTATCAATGGTGAGTGTGAAGTGATTGGATTTTGTAAGGGTAGATATGGCACCAATCAGCAGGATTTCCTTTTTATCATTATTCAATTTGAGAAGATTGTCAGAAAACCATGATTTTATTTCAGAAAGACAGTCAGAAAGGGAGGGCGGGAGGAGAAGAGCATTTGGTTTAGAAGAGACATAGAGCTGGGTATCATCGGCATAACAATGAAAATGGATGCCGTATTTCCTAAAAATATGTCCTAATGGTAATAAGTAGATAACAAAGAGAAGAGGACCGAGGACAGAGCCCTGAGGAATACCAGAGGAGACTTGGTGATGGATGACTTGGCAGTTTTGAGCTGAATTGTATTGGGTGCGTCCGGAAAGGTATGACTGAAATCAAAGAAAAGGAATACCTGTAAAACCTAGTGAAGCTAATCTGTGAAGGAGGATTGAATGGGAAATGGTGTCGAAAGCCGCACTAAGGTCGAGAAGAATGAGTATGGTTAAGAGACCAGAGTCAGCTGCCATTAGTAGGTCATTTGTGATTATAACTAACGCAGACTCGGTGCTGTGTAGAGGACGAAAACCAGACTGAAATTCCTCAAAAAGATTATTATTTGAGAGGTAACTGTAAACCTGGTTGGCTACAATTTGTTCAAGAATTTTAGCAAGGAATGGAAGATTAGAGATGGGCCGAAAATTATTCAAATTACTGGGATCAGCCCCCTGCTTCTTTAACAATGGAGAAATAACAGCTGTTTTAAATGGTGAAGGAACTTGACCAGAACTAAGAGAGAGGTGCATGATATTTGTTATAAGTGGGGAGAGAGGTGATAAGCAGATTTTGACCAGGTAGGTCGGCAGAGGATCTAATTGGCAGGTGGAAGCTTTGGATTTCTGAATAATGGCAGATATGTCACTAGTGGATGGAAGCAAAAAACCACAAAAAGTAATGGCTGGTGAATTACAAGAGACTATTTGGGATGAAGCAGGTACAGAATGGCTCTGAGAGGCTAATTGCTGGTGGATCTGTTCAATTTTAGAGTTGAAGAAGTCCATAAAATTGTTGCAATGTTCAACAGTGTACATATCAGATGATAGCAGATGAGGAGGTTTGAGAATAGAATTCAAAGTAGAGAACAGTATTTTAGGATTTGCTTCAGCAGATGTAAAGAGATTAGCATAATACTCAGCCTTGGTTGTAGACAGAGCATTCTTATAGGCCTGAATATGGTTGGCATACATATCTTTATGAACCATAAGTCCAGTCTTCCTAAAGAGGCGCTCTAGACGGTGACCCTTAGCTCTTAGGAGCCGGAGATCTGGAGTACACCAAGGTGCAGAATGAGAAAAAGAAACAGTTTGGGTTTTAACAGGAGCAATATCATCCAAGATGTTCTGAAGTCCACTGTTATAATGAGTAACCAGGTCATCCAGAGTAGATAGATTATCTTTACTAGCAAGACTATGAAGTCTATCAAGCAATATCAGATGATCAATATTTTTTAAATTTCTAAAGGAAATAGAGCGAGGTAAATTAATATTTGTGTACCAGTTTATGGTTAGATATGGTGAGATCTGATAGAGTGCAGCTGAAGGGAATTATTCCAGAACAGCAAACCAAGTCCAATATGTGACCTTTAACATGTGTAGGAGAATCAACACATTGTTGCAACCCAAAACGGTCCAAACAGGATATAAGGTCCCTGGTGAGAGGATCAGCAGCCAAGAAGACAAACAGAACAAACATGGGGAGATATGTGAACTGTGGCCATGCTGCCCCCCTTCTGGAGGCGCTGCCATCAAAACGACAGAAACAATAGTGAAAACATATAGGGATGAGTGAGGAAAAAAATCATCTCATACTTTGTATACATACGCACATACACAGTATAAGGTTACAAAAACCTCTGCGACAGAACAGAAACATATAGCATGGGAGCACTAGGGTGGGGAGGGATGGACAGGGGAGCCAGCGGAGGCGAGGTGAGGGGGGTCGGGCTACTGTGGGGCTGACTCAAACTCCCTCCTCAGCGAACAGTTCTGATAAGATGTAGAGTTCATCAGCAGCTAGGTCAGGGAGATCAGTCCAACACAGGGCAGAAGAAGACAGGACAGTGGGGGCGTAAAGCATCTATTTACAAAATATCCCGGAGACAATTTGATAAGCGGCAGTCCAAGGCCACCAGGAGGCCAAATTCCTGTTTCTACGACTTGTTTTGGTACACGCTGTACTGATTAATTTGTTGACAGCCTTCAGTCTTACTGGCACCTCTCTGTGGTGAAAAAATCCAATTCATCTGAATTTGCTTGGTTCATTCCTTCGCCGTGCAGAAACAGATACATGCATCTCCAAGATCTTACCCCTCCGAATCAGCTCCAGATATACAGAGTCTGAGTTTGAGTCTGTACCTTCTTCCTGTATTCCTGTCATAAGCAGCCTTACCAAGGCCAGACAGCTGCCACTTCTTTAATTGCAACGACAAGCCAGGTATCTTCCGGTCCAATTCGGAGAAATCCCAGCGTCAATAAGTCAAATGTGTGTGTATTCCATTGACAATATGGCCAGGCACGTCATCTTCCACACCACACAGGAATCCATAACGTAGCGAGCCGGGAATGTCAACTGGATAAGAGGGAATAGGGTTCTCCTTCCCCCAATCTCCTCATGGTGAAAATTTGATCAAAACAATGGCGTTGAGAGACCAGCTGACCAGATCCATAATTATAAATTCCAGTTCGGAAGTTGTGTGAAGAGAGGCTCAAAAGCAGCAAAGCAGGGCAAAAAGGAAGGGCTGGGGAGAGAAGCTCCTTTTATCTGTAGGGCGATACATTCAAAGGAGGCGAAATGAGGTACAGGGATAGATGTAACTTTCCATTTCTCCTGGTAGAATATCGCAAGACCGCCAGCACGACTGGTTTCACGTGACCGAGACATGTAAACAAACCTAGGAGGCGTAGCTTGATTTAACTGGGAAAAGTCATTATTTTGCTGCCATGTCTTGGGCAGACACAAAGTCGAACTTACTGTCGTGGATGTATTCAGACAGCAAAAGTCCCTTATTGGTGAGAGAGCGAATATTCAGGAGTCGGAGGGTGATGGTGCTTGTCATCGGGGCAGCATTAGCCGATCTGGCTAGTGGAGTCAGGGGACTGCGGTCCGTAATCTGTCCGGGTTTCTTTGAAGGTCGCGGGAAGACCAACCACATGGTATGGATCGGCTTGGTGTCATCGACGCAGTATTTGCGACGAGAGCCTCGGTGAGTATACCTTCTGCAGGGATGCCAGATAATTTCCGGGTGGAGATACAGTGCACATGGAAGCGGCATCGCAAGCCGGAGCCGGAGTTGTAGGAGTTCGTCAGCCGAGTATTGGATTTCCAGAGCCACTGGTTTCCAAAACAGGGAAAGAATAATCCAGAAAAGTAGGATCCAAAAACACGTCTTGTTGGGCCACATTATTGAGAGTTCAGAGATCAGAACACAAGACCAAAAAACATAAAAACATAAAAACATAAAAAGATTGCAGCCAGGATAGCGGCAGCCAAAACGCGCCAGGGTTCACACCGGAAGCTACTCTTGACTGCCACACAAGGGACAATAAAACTGTAGACATGCTGTTTGCCAACACAAAAGGATGCATACAGTTCATCACGCCTCCCCCCGCTTGGCCACTCAGACCACAACCTGGTCATGTTCCACCAAACCTACACCCCCCCATTGTGAGGAGAAAACCCCCCACGAAGACTGTGGTCTGAGGACTGCAGTGAGGCCCTGAGAGACTGTTTTGAATGTACAGACTGGCAGGAACGCTGCAGGACTCACATTGACGACATCAATGCCCTCGACCACTGCATCACAGCCTACATGAACTTCTGTGTGGAGAACACAGTGTCAATCAAGAAGGCACGATGCTTCTCTAACAATAAACTGTGGGTGACCCAGAGCTGAAGGCCCTGCTGAATGAGAAGAACAGGGCCTTCAAATTTAGAGACAAAGAGGAACTGAGAAGAGTGCAAAAGGATGTTAAATACAAGATCCGGAGAAGCAAAGAAAGCTTCGGGTGTGAAGGAAGGAGTGTAAATAAGCTGCACACTAGACATACCATAAATATAACAATTCAAATAGAAATATAGCATCAAGTTGCATATTGCAGCATTAATCTTCACAACAAGGTGAAAGTGTTGAAATAACTCTGTACAGGAGACAAATAAGACTGCATAGTAGAGAGACAACAAAATCACATGCTGATGATTTACTGGAAAAGAACGTGTGTTTTGGTCTGATGTTTTGTGTCTACAGGACCCAGATGAGGCAACAGGCGACAGTGAAGGGCACAGAAGAAGGAACTGATAAGCATGCTACATGCTTGCATATTTCAATAACTGTGTAACTGTGTCTAAGTCTGTGTATAAAAGTTGAACTAAGATAGAGAGCCGTGTCAGACTTGTGTGAAGCTGCACTGACTGCATCAGACAGCTCTGACAATTCTGAACCAGATTAATCTGTAAACTGTTTGAAAATGGCTTTATTAAATTTAATAATTGGACTCCTTATTCCTGTTTGTGTCATTCCTGTCGATAAACGAACACGCAGAAACCTAAAAGGCTCAAGCAGCAACACACACACTTAGTTAAGTTCCTTCAATTGGTGACGCCCGACGTGATCGAACAGGAATGTTTTTGATTTTCAGATGTTTTTGAGTTTCTTGGGAATAAGGAGTGAATTTGGCCACCGATAATCGCCGCTTCGAGGTTCCTCGTGACAGTACTGACTTCCAGACTCTATCAGTGACCAGGAGATCTCCACCTGAAGGTTGGCAGAGACCTTTTCTGAATATCTGCATATTGAATTGTATCAAATTATAATGGTCACTGGTGGTATGACAGGAGGAAGGTGTAATTTGAGCCATTCCACACAGGTGTAAGAGTTTAAGAGAAAAATAAGAGTTTAAAAGAAAGAAATAAGTTGAAAAGAATAAAAGAGTTTAAAAAAAAAATAGGCAAAACGAATAGCAGGTGACGAGTCTGGGTGGGATACTGGCCAACCCTCTGAAAATACCTATTCATGGGGTTTTCAGGTTTAGAGGGCCTTTGGTTTTTCTGAAATCTAAAGCAGAACATTTGACTTTACTCATATCCTTTGGAAAGTTGAGCGGCATAACAGTGACGCGTCTGTCTACGGCTCCCGGTAGAAAAGTTGATAGAGTAAACACTTGTGGTCTTCGCGGTTCTTTTCATGAACCTTGATCTCAGAAATCCATAAAAGCAACTAAAACCCTTTAAAAGCCCAAGAGATAAAGAATAAAGAGAATAAAGAAAAAGTAAAAGAATACAGAGAAATAAAGAAATAAAGAGATAAAGAGAAAAAGGGTTTTGTAATAAAAATAAAAAATCCTGAAAAAAAGAAAAATATAAATGGTACCTTGCTAACATTGTTTTTGTTGTTGCAGTTTGGACTGACTGACTGACAAAATGACTGATGACACTGGGTGTAGAAAAGGGGCTCTGATTAAAAAGGGTGAAACTTCAAAATAACTGGTGATGTAAAATTATTTACCGTATTTTCCGGAGTATAAGTCGCACTTTTTTTCATAGTTTGGCTGGGGGTGCGACCTATACTCCGGAGCGACGTATATGTGACATTTATAACACATGAACCAAAATACTCCAGCCACTTGACATCTCCGTGAACTGCAGCTTTAAGGCAGTCTTGCGTAACCTGTGGGCGCAGTGGATGGTGGATGGAGAGCACAGCTTAACGGCAACTGGGAGAATGCGCCACCCAACTTTCCTGGAAGTCATTGGATGGATCAAGAAAACATGGGCTTCAGTGACAAACCATCCTGTTGGGATTCAGAAAGGCTGGAATAATTGGAACTGCAGCTGACGACGAGTCTGACTAACGCGACACAGAAGAGGAAGCGGCGCTTCGTCTACGGAGTGTACGGAATTGTTTAGAAGTGACACCGAGGATGAAGAATTCAATGGATTGATGGTTTGGTTAACTTGTTAGTATGTTCTTTATGCTATGGTTATCTGAATAACTTAATGTTACGTTAACATACTGTAGCGATTCTCTTAGTTAGAGAGCGTGTTGATGTTGTGGGATTTCGGACTGTTCGGGAGGTTCGTGAAGGCAGCATGGAGAGAGAGAAAAAGACCGAGAGCTTGCCTGTGTGTGTGTTGCTGTTCCGCTGTTGTAGTTGTGGTTGGCGTGGCTGTGGCCTACAGCAGCCGTTTTTCTGTTAATAAAGACAACCTTTGTTGTGAATATCGCCGACTTTGGAAGTGTGTTTACAACGTTACAATACCGAACACGTGTTCGTTGTGCGTCATGTAGCTGAATGTGCTACGTTAGCATAACGTAGGTGTAACCGTGTTCGTCCTGTTCTTTAATCCATTATTATTTTAAATTGCCGTTCAAGATGGAATTTGTGCTCTGAGTCTCGGATTCTATCAACCCCCCCCCCAAAAAAAAGTGCGACTTATAGTCCAGTGCGACCTATATATGTTTTTTCTTCTTTATTATGCATTTTTTGGCTGGTGCGACCTATACTCCGGAGCGACGTATAGTCCGAAAAATACGGTAAGTGTAAACTTCCAACCACAGATATTAAGCTGAAAGCTGAGTTTAAAGGAGAAATCTCTCCATCCTAATCAGGTAAAAGTTGATCTTTGGGTCAGAAACTAATTAAGCAATCCCAAAATTAGGTCACTTGGGAAAGAAAAATCTACAACAAAGGAATATTGAAAAAAACTGATGGATGCTTGAATGTGTGTCTTTGTGTGTGTAAGGAGGCCTCCACGTGTTTGTCTGTGTGACTGAGTACTGCTGTGTATTAGTATTGTCATGTGTGTTTCAGAGAGAAATAGGAAATAAGGACAAAATATTTTGAGGTGAATTTTTTTTTGCAAAGTATGGTTTCATTTGTTATTTGAATAGGAATAGAGTAAAGAGGAATAGGACAGGTTTCCACTGGTCAATATTAGCTGTTTTGTCATAGCTGTGTCTGTAGGAAAGAAAAAGGAAAAGAGAATGGTGCCAAGGTTTTAGCATTGCTGTGTGTGTGTGTGCATTTTTATCTCAAGGATGTGTGCGCGCGAATCTAAGTGAGAGTTAGAGACAGAAGTCGTGCGTGTGGATGAGAGTTATAGCTCTAAGTTTTTTCTCTTCTTTTCTTTCCTTTAATTTGGATAGATCTGGTTGAAGATAAGGGAATGCTGGTCAAAAATTGTTGGAAGGAAGGTTTCGCTTCCGGTACCTATGAGAGATAAAGCCAACCACAGATGGATAAAAAAAAAAAAAAAGGAAAATCATAAAAAGGGAGTCAGGAGTTTATTGCTTTAAAAATAAATAATGAATAAACAAAGCCATTAAAATAGATGCCTTGAAAATCTCAGGTTGAAGTATTTTTTGCAAATTGTTAGGAGGTAATTTTTCCAGAAGATTGTTGTTAAATTCAAGAAAAAGTCTGAGAAGCTCAGTTTTAGTAAAAACTCAAAAGAAACGTTAGAAAAAAAATTGTGCATGCAAAAACTCTGTGAAACAGCCGAATCTGAGACCCAAAACAAAGTACCAAACTTTGAGCTGCCGCTCTGCTACAAAGCAAAAGATAGAGAACTAAAAAACCTATTTGTTTGCCCATGTAGGATAGAATACAAGTTCCCGATTTATTCTTTTGTGTATTTACATTTATTTATTTAGTAGATTTGTTTAAAGCTAAGATTATAAGAGAAAAGCAGAGAACATTTGAATTTTGAATGTCTGACCAATTTGATATTGAATCCAGCATTAAAGGAAAAATCCCAGAAGCTAATAATATAAACATCAGTATGCCCTTTAGATAAATAACCTAAATCAAGGTAAATTATTGAGACAAAAAACAGAGTTTATGTCTCAAAAGGAGGGATATGAACTAGGAGAAAAGTAAAGATTTAACTAATGAAAATCTTTCAGTTTTATTCTAACAGGCGCCTGAACAACAACACCGGGGCTGCAGGAGACTGGATCAGCTACCAATAAAGAAACTGGTGCAGATCGAGGTGTAAACTCATATAAAAAAGGCTCCTGTTCTAAGTTGCGCCTCAGATCAGGGATAAACGAGGGGTCTGTGGAGCTACAATAATGAGGAATTCAGACCAAAGCACTGCAGTTCTACTTTATATAGACCCCCCCCCCCCCCCCAGTGTTGGACCCAAAGTTACACCCCTGAGAAGGGGGGCTGAAGGGTGTGCTCCAACTATCGGGGGATCACATCATGGTTTCTACATGATGTTTCCTAAAAACTGCGTGCTGAAAGACTGGTTTCTGCTTAAAAATGTCAAGTTTAGATTGGAATATTTTGTATTCTCATGCAATAGCATTTTGGTACTATATTAATATAGCAGGCTCAGTTAGCTTTACACAAAAATAAGTAGCAAAAGTGGCCTTCAGTGAGCTACTTTTATTTCTTACTTGAAGTACATTTCAGAGACTGTACTTTTCCACTTTTACTTCAATAAAAAAGTTGAGTCAGTATTTTAACACAAGTGTTTGTACTTCTACTTAAGTAAAGGAGGTGTTTATTTTTGCCCCTCTGCTGATGAGATGAGATACCTTTATTTGTTCCACATGGTGGAAAATTGACGATGTGAAGTGTTAAACAATAAAAAAAGTGAAATGGAGTTGATAAAAATTAGATTTGTTTTGATACAGATTTTTTTAGGATGAGTCTTGATTTTAGCGCTGAAAAAAAAGCAAAGTTATCACAATTGCGTTTATTTCAACAACGGAAAGGTAACCAAGCTAACGCAGTATGGACTGAATGCACGCAGCGATGCGAAAATTATTTTCAACCGCTTCTCTCCGGTGTGGAAGGCGTGACTGAGGTCTTCAACAGCTCAGAGTTAAAAACATTTCCATACCTGTGATGTGTGACTTTGTGTCGGGTTTCCGGCTGATATCCAGCAGTCTGCGCTGACGGTCGATCTCCTCCTCATAATGGACGATGGTTTTTTGAACCTCTGAGAAGATTTCTTCACAAGCAGCAGTGAGTCTCTCCTTGATGAACTCTCTCAGATACTGAGCTGAACACATCGCGGCTTCAACTAACGTGATAGGATCAGTGCTTTTTTTGCGTCTCTCCTCTAAATTCAGTACGCTACTCCGGCTTTGTCATACAGCAGTCCTGACTGTACGGCGCGGACACACTAAGCTCCTCCCCCTGCTCTGCTGTGGTTTGCTGTTGTGCGGTCATGTGACTTTTTTCCTCCTCTAAAACTTTATTCGTATCTCATAAAGACAATAGCTGTGGACCTGCTGATGGACACGACAAAGCTTAACTGGTAGCTTAACACCCCAAATCACAACAAAAATCCTGTTCCAGGCACTGTTTGAAAAATCACAACAAAGGACAATAAGACAGGACACCATTCATAAAAAATCAGTTGTTCCTCATAGTTTTTAACTGTCAGCTTTCCTCAGTAATGACATTTGTTGCTCCATATAATGTAAAAATATCAAAACGTCTCTGCAGCCGCCTGCTTAAAATCAGTTTTTCTGTTTCTGGAGACATTTTATTAGTTATTGTTCATTCTTTAGATTTAAATTTGTGCAATGTTAAAATTTCACATCTATTTAAGTTCAATTGTAAACCAGATGCTTTCGACAGACTCTCGGGCTAAAGGAATTTGACTTTTATTTTTAAGAAATAAAGTTATATCATCTGCCAAAAAAAAAAAAGACAATAGCTGTGTCCAAATTCAGGGGCTGCATCTTAGAAGACCGCAAAGGCTTGTGAAATTGGACGGTCTAACCCATAGACATATATACCAGAGAAGCTGCACTCTTGTGCTGCGTGGAGTTGTTTGAACCATTTTACAGTCGAAATGGGATCACATGGGATTACCTTTCACAGGTAAGACTGAAGATTTTTTTATGGTATTTGGCCATTCTAACATTTTGAAAACAGAAGTTGCAGAGATTGCAGTGATACTATGTAGTCCTGCGGTGCATCTCCAAACAATGAAGTCAATCTAATTTAACTACACTGGACCGAACTACTCTGACACAAATAAAGGGTGATTGAGGTCAAATCCAGATAAAGTAGATCAGTGTCTATTGCAGTGTCTCGTTGTAATTTGTTCATTTTTTTTGCCTTAAATATTGATATTAATAATACTTAAACTGATTTTAAAAAAATCACTGAATATAAAAATGCTTTTTTAAATTCAGAAAACCTGCAGATGTCATATCTACATGACAGGATCTGATTATTGTAGACATTTTTCATCACAGCCTTACAAACATCAGTAGCTGTAAACACTTAAAAACATTAGAAATACATACAACTGGTATGATTATAGAAATACAACTGGTTTGATGTTGCACCTTAACATACATGGATTTTTATAACATAATTATCAGAGGAAGTTGTGTTATTTTTGGTTCCTATCAGTTTCCCAGTGTATATTAGTGCATATTTGAATGTGTGAATGACACACATTAACTGAGCTTTGTAGAAAGTCACGTTATAAAGTTCAGTCCATTCACTTGTATTAGTTTACAGTGCAGATCTTCCATATCCAATATGGCAGATGCACTGACATGTAACAGCAACGAGCCGCCCCTCTCTCTGCGGGTCTACGTATGTATGTCTCTGGTCTAGCCTTCATATCTGCGTCACCTGCGCAATTTTTTTTTACATTTTAAAAGTTCAAACTTCAAAGGCATTATGTTTACGGTTATATATGATCACGAAAATCAACAATCATCCCTTTACAGAAACTGGTAGCAGCTTTAAATATGACTAAGACAATAATGTCTATTTGACTTTAATCAACTCTGCAGTGTCTCTATCACAGGAATAAAGATAAAGTCCAGCATAGAGCGGCTGAGTGAATGTGGTCTGGACTCTGTGGAGGAGAGTCATGGTTTCAGAGATGCTGTAGAAAGACAGAATACCTGCTCTGTGATCCAGGTACACTCCTACTCTGGAGGACCGAGGACCTGAGAGGACAGTGTGGACCGTGTTGTGCCAAAATTAGCAACTGTTTGTGTAACAATACAATGCCCAAGATTTGTCATTAGATCCAAACCCACATTCATTGAGGCTCCCTGCTTTGCTGATATTCTTGTATGTGACTGCTACTAAAACTCCTCTCCCTCTCCACTCCACCTCCCAGTAACAACATCCAGTCAGACTCTCTCTACTCAGGACATGAGAATAATCAGTGAATCTGTCTGGATGATCAGAATAAAACTGTTGTTGTTTCATTCTTGTTACCTTTCTGTTCCCCTCAGATAATAACAGATATCTGTGTGCTGTGTTTGGATCCAGTGTGATTTCAAGTGAATATTTTAAGAATCCAGCTCTGGTCTTTGGCTCTGATGGTGACAGTAAAACATCCTCTTCAGTGACTGTCAGTGAGATGTTTGTCCATTCCTCTCTCAGGATGTCCTGTAGTTTGTCTCTGGTCTCTGACACAGCTGCTGTCACATCCTCAAAGTACCTCAGAGGACCAATATTGATGCTGGATGAGTGTGTAGACTCACTGAGTGCTGACAGACTCCTGCCAAATGGCAGTTATACCTTTAAATCCCAAGGTGCTGCCAAATGGCAGCTGTGAATTGTGTCATGCAAATGAGGCCAGCACAACTAGACACTAGACGACCCCCTTTCATTTGTAAATGCAGCCATTACCTGCCAGACCTGGAGGTTCAAGCACAGACCTTAGGGGGAGGGGTATCCTTGAGCAGAGCCTAGAAGTCTGAAATGCCTGAGACATCTCTCCTGAGTAGGGACTAGAAGGGGCTTTCAAAATGCACTGTATTGTTTCACTCATCACATTTACTGTATCATATAAACTTTTGACCATTTCATACATTTTTACATGCCCTTTATTCAGCATCGGTCAACAAGACAAAGTAGGCTTCCCATTGCCATGTACTGTAAGGAAATTCTAACTGTAAATATCTGTAAAACTATTATAAATCATTTGTGTTCCGTAGTCCATACACAAATGCCCTTGTGTAAAGCTGCCATTAACTTTAGAGTCTAAGTTTTTATTTGATAGTGTTTTGGCTTATTTTCAAATAATATTAATTTATTTTTTTATTTTGAAGTGTTGAACTGCCATACTTAGAACTTAGATTGTTGTTATGTTATGTTTTTTAGGAATACTTTATCTCAGTATTGATGGACAGTTGTATACGACTATAAAAGGACTGAAGACGACCAAAATATTTATCCAGCACATTTTTATTGGTATATTTGTTACAGATTGTCTGAACACATCTGGCACTGCCACAACATCTCCTTTCTGCATTTTCCACATGTCAACTTGTTGCAATAAACACAACGCTTAGTGGCATGGTTATTCTTGCAGCAACACTTCACCTGGCACAATGCCCTTTTCCCTGTGTCAGGTGAGAGTGGTTGTTGCTGAAGGTTTTCCTTATGCACCTCCTTGGCTGCCATATGAGACTGTGCAAGCTCTCTTGCAAGCTTCACCAAGAAGTCCGTCCGTCTCTCTTTGACCCCAGTGCATGCTTGGTAAAGCACATGTGCATTCAGTGCTGCAATGTCAATCAAGTTGTAAAACACAGCGACTGGCCAACGCCGTGTTCCTGAACGCACAGTGTACTTTCGCACCATCTGGTCCATGACATCCACACCACATTTCAGGCTGTTGTAGTCGGTGACTGTGTTTGGTTTTTCTTTCCGGGTATCCCCAGTCTCCACCACACTGTGCATGCTACTGAGGATGCAGTCTTTCTCTGTTTGGGCGCGTAAATGGTCAGTGTGGCACCAGAGGTTGAAAACACCTGTGTGCTGAATTCCTCATGGTCCAAAGTCTTTTTGGCAGAGTCTGGAAGCTCGTGCCGAACCTTGTTTACTGTGCCAAGGAGTGTGGTCTTCCGGCTGAGCAGTCGTTGTGCTAGTGACAATGATGTAAAAAAATTGTCTGTGGTAACGGTTCTTCCTTTGTCCATAAATGGTTCCATAAGCTTCATCACCACATTTTCTGATAGTTTTTCCCCCGTGGGACGACTGGGGTCTTTGCCAAGATATGGGATGATGTTGCATACATACTTGGATTTCAGGTCACATGCCACCCAGAACTTTATGCCACACTTGTCAGGATTTGTAGCACTGTACTGCAGGAAACAGCAACGGGTCTTAGTTGGAAAAAGTTGCTCATCTATGGTGATGTGCCTTCCTGGGTTGTAAGAGGTAATGCAGTTGGTAACAAAAGACCCCCAAATGTCAGAGACTGCAGCAAACCGATCATTTGCAACTCGTTCATTGCGTGTGTCCTTGTCATCGAAGCGTAGGTGCCGCATGATGTCCTGGAAGCGGTTTCGGGCCATAATCTTGCTGATTGCGGGCACTCCCAGTGTTGCTGACCATACATCATGCACCGCTGGAAGGCGGACAATCCCTCGCAGGATGAGGATTGCAATGAACGCCTTTAGTTCAGGGAGGGCCATGAACCAGTTTCCCTGCTGTGTCTGGCGTGCATGCTGGACAGTCCACTCCTGAATGGTCCGAAGCATTTCCAGAGTGATGAAACAGAGGAAACTCTGTAAGCGACTCGACACCTTTCTTCTGGCCAAAGCAGTTGGCTCTCAGGAAGAACAACTTGAACTCAAACCTGCTGCTGACCTTCTACCACTCATCCATTGAGAGCCTGCTGACGTACTGTATCACAGTATGGTACGGCAGCTGCACTGAGGCAGACAGGGTCAGGCTTTAGAGGGTAGTCAAGACAGCACAAAGAATCGTTGGCTGCCCTCTCCCCTCCCTGATGGACATCTACACCTCCCGCTGCATCAGCAGAGCCAGGAACATCATCAAGGACAGCTCACACCCTGGCTTTGACCTGTTTGACCTGCTGCCCTCTGGCAGGCGCTACAGGTGCATCAAAGCCAGAACAAACAGACTCAGGAACAATTTTACACATTGTTTATTTTCTGTATATCTCTTGATCATATTGATTATACTAGACTATAATATTTTTATAATATTTTTGTTTTCATTTAGAGAGTTTGATTTTCTGTTACATGGCACTGAACAGGAGTGGCCCTCCAATCTCATTGTACATCCTGTATAATGACAATAAAGGCATTCTATTCTATTCTATTCTCTCCATCTGTGGCATAACAATCAATTGGGCTGTGATGCAGAGGCCTTCCGATCTGTTCCTCATGCCACACTGTGCCGTCTTTTGCCGTCTCTGTCAGCCACTCATGTGTCTCCATGCGACCTCTCTTTTCTGGAGGTGGCGAAGTTTCCTCATCTACAGGGTGACCATGTTTGAGATTTGATTAGTGAAATGTTGAAATAATGTGCAATCGCAAAGATATTCGTCTCTTCCTAAAACACAACAAACGGCAAACGAAAATAGGAAATTTAGGAAATCTTACCAGAAGAATTTTCATTCGGAATTTAGCACAAGGGTTATTTCTCGCTCTGCAGTAAGGACATTGAACTGCTCGCTGTTGGTGTGAGACCGCACTATCTTCCTCGGGAGTTTTCACATGTTATTGTGATAACTGTGTATGTGCCGCCCTCTGCTAACGCTGCTGCAGCCTGCGATGTCCTCCATGCTACTACCAGCAGACTCCAAACACAGCACCCACAGGCCCTCTTTCTGATCTCAGGGGACTTTAACCACGTCTCCCTGTCCTCCACTCTCCCCACCTTCACCCAGTATGTCACCTGCCACACCAGGAATACCAACACACTGGATCTACTGTATGCCAACATCAAGGAGGCATACAGCTCATCACCTCTGCCTCCCCTGGGGGGCTCAGATCACAACCTGGTTCATCTCCAGCCTGTGTACAAACCCTTGGTACACAGAGAACCAGTTGTGACACACACAGTGAAGAAATGGTCTGAGGAGACTGAAGAAGCTCTGAGAGACTGCTTTAGCTCCACTGTGTGGGAAGAGCTTTGTGCCCCTCATGGGGAGGACATCGACAGCATCACGGACTGCATCACTGATTACATCAATTTCTGCGTGGAAAACACTGTGCCCACCAGGAGGGTACGGTGTTTTTCAAACAACAAACCCTGGATCAACTCTGAAATAAAGGCTCTCCTGAAGGAGAAGAAGAGAGCCTTTAGATCAGGAAATAAGGAGGAGCTGAGAGCCGTGCAGAAGGATCTGAGAAGGAAAATCAGGGATGGAAAAAACATCTACAGGAAGAAGATGGAGGACCAGCTACAACAGAGCAACATCAGTGGGGTTTGGAGGAGTTTGAACTCAATTTCAGGCCACAAACCAAGCCCTAGGGTTGTGGGAGACTTAGAGTGGGTTAACAACCTGAACCAGTTCTTTAACAGGTTTGACCAGCCACCCACCCCTCCCCCAGCCCAGTCCCCCCTGCTGTCAGCCCCACCATCTTTAATGACTGCCAACCTTTCTTCTTCTTGGGACCTCACACCTCTCAGCTCTCAGCCATCACCCACCCCCTTCACTTCTGAGGACTCCATCTCACAACCCCCATCCCCCACCTCCATCTTGTCCCTCTCAACTCATCATGTGAGGAAGGAGCTACGTAAGATCAAGGTGCGAAAGGCTGATGGTCCAGACGGCATCAGCTCCAGGCTCCTGAGGTGCTGCGCAGATCAGCTGTGTGGCATCATGGGATACATGTTCAACCTGAGCTTGAAGCTGGGGAAAGTACCACAACTGTGGAAGACCTCCTGTGTGGTACCGGTACCAAAGACCAAACATCCAAAGGATCTTAGCAGCTACAGGCCGGTAGCCCTGACATCGCATCTAATGAAGACCCTCGAGAGGCTGGTCCTCAACCATCTACGCCTCATGGTGTCGTCTTCGTTGGACCCGCTGCAGTTCGCCTACCGGCCTGGCATCGGGGTGGATGACGCCATCATCTACCTCCTGCACCGAGCTCTGACCCACCTGGAGAAGCCTGGAAGCACTGTGAGGATCATGTTCTTTGATTTCTCCAGTGCTTTTAACACCATCCAGCCAGGACTTCTGAGAGACAAGCTGGAACTGTCAGGAGTGGACCACCACATCTCCGAGTGGATACTGGACTACCTCACTGACCGCCCACAGTACGTGAGGACACAGGGCTGTGTCTCTGACAGGCTGGTCTGCAGTACGGGGGCCCCACAGGGAACTGTGCTGGCACCGTTCCTCTTCACCCTCTACACTGCAGACTTCTCCATCAACTCCCCACGCTGCCATCTGCAGAAGTTCTCTGACGACTCTGCCATAGTTGGCCTCATCACAGGTGAGGATGACTCAGAGTACAGACAGTGGACTCAGGACTTTGTGGACTGGTGCCAGCGGAACTACCTCCTGATCAACGCCGCTAAAACCAAGGAGCTGGTGGTGGATTTCCGCAGGCGCAGACCCACCACACGGACACCGGTGAACATCCAGGGAGTGGACATTGAGATAGTGGACTCTTATAAGTACCTGGGTGTTCACCTAAACAATAAACTGGACTGGACTCATAACACTGATGCGCTCTACAGGAAGGGTCAGAGCAGACTCTACCTGCTGAGAAGGCTGAGGTCTTTTGGAGTGCAGGGGACACTCCTGAAGACCTTCTATGACTCTGTGGTGGCATCAGCCATCTTCTATGCAGCAGTATGTTGGAGCAGCAGCTTGTCTACAACTGAGAGGAAGAGGATAGACAAGCTCATCAGGAAAGCCAGCTCTGTCCTAGGATGTCCTCTCGACTCAGTGCAGGTGGTGGGAGACAGAAGGACTCTGACCAAAATAACATCACTGATGGACAAGGTCTCCCATCCCATGCATGAAACTGTTGCTGAGCTGGAGAGCTCCTTCAGTGACAGACTGCTGCATCCTAAATGCACAAAGGAGCGTTACCGCAGATCCTTCCTCCCAGCAGCTGTAAGACTTTATAACCATCACTGCTCCCAACAAAAACCACAATAGCCTACACAATGTAGGATAATATATAATAATAATAATAATAATATACTGTAAATAGTCCGGCACATCATGCACATTGTATATAGTGTTATTATTATTAGTAGTATTAAGGTTAATATTGTTTGTTGATTTTATATATATTCTTTTCTTAATAGTGTGAATTATTATATCTTTATTTATATTTATAATAACTGCGGCTGCTGTTACACCCAAATTTCCCCTCTGTGGGACAATAAAGGCTGTTTCTTCTTCTTCTTCTTCTTCTTCTTCTTTCATCTCCATCGGAGTCACAGGGGTTGACATGGTTGAGGATCATGTCCAAAGCTTGCTGTGTGCCGTAAACCTTTGGCATCTCTGCTTCTCAGTCAACAGAGTAGGTGAAATATGTGTTGTGACCTGGCTTTTTATACACCTGGCGACCCTGAGTCATCATTGGTCATCATTGGTAACCCATCCCCACCCCCACACCCATCCCACACACATTCCAATCTACTGGCCCCGTGTACATAACAAAAGGTGGCCTAATGAGATGTAAAACTGCCATTTGGCAGCGCTTGGTAGAAAAAGGAGTAGAGGGAAAATGCTGGTAGTTCTAGTGTTAAGGTACAAATACTTTGCTCCATCCATCCATTCACTTCCGCTTACTGTACTTTAATAGAATTATCAGGTATCTGTACTCAACACTCTAGTATGTGTGTATGTGTGTGTGTGTGTGGGGGGGTCAGCTGCCCGGCATGGGATTGATCGTGTGTGTTTTTGTCTTTTTAAGCAGTAGCTGGCAGGAGGAGGGGATTAAACTGAGCAGAGGTGGACGTCTGCCACAGAATTTAATGATACAAAACAAGAACACAATAAAAAGAATATTGCAACATACAGCATGTTGTGTATGTTTTGGGACTGTCCATAGGCTTTAGTGCTTGAAAAACCAGCTCATCCCCCCAGGTTTCGGCATGTTCGTTTATCGAACAAGAATGACACAAACAAGGAATGAGGAGTCTAATTATTAAATTTAATAAAGCTATTTCAAACAGTTTACAAATTAATCTGGGTCAGGACTGCATGCCACACCCGTGTGAGATGACATGAAGTATTGGCACATTCTAATTCAGCTTACAGTTTAATATAGTCACAGCTTATCAGTCTTGGTTACATCATAATCAGTTATGTTATTTTCCAGACAAATTTCTCAGGGAAGTAAATGTACATTTAGTAAAGACAAACATATACCACGAACCTCATGAAACTTCATAAAAACTAATTTCCTTCATGCTACAGACATATTTCAGTGTAATGTTCATGTGCTTTATCTAAACACACTGTCTGCTGAATCACCTTTATTCACATTATTCACAGGCTGTTTTGAAATTTTCTAACTTAGTGCATCTATTAGCTTATCTCTTAGGTGACTCACTAACAGCATGGGTTCTTCTCCTGTCCCTCCTGCACTTTCCTGCTCTGTGTGTCAAATGTTTAGTTATTTCTCGGCCTTCTTTAGCAGCAACGGTACTTGTAATAAATGTAGTTTGTTTGTAGTTCTGGAGGCCAGGCTCAGTGAACTGGAGACTAGCCAGGCCTCTGTAGTTGGTGAGGACCAAGGTAGCTTAGCCGCCATTAGCATTCCCCCAGCAGCAGGGAAAGCAAGCCAGCTGGATGACTGTGAGGAGGAGGCATAGTTTTAAACACAAGGACCCGGGACACCACCAACCTGTTCACGTGTCTAATCGTTTTTCCCACTCAGCGACACACTCGCTGAGGAACAAATTCTGGTCATTGGTGACTCTATTTAGAGAAACGTAAAGCTACAGCAGGGACCATAGTCAAATGTCTTCCAGGAGCCAGAGCAGGTGAAAATCAAGGAAATTTGAAACTGCTGGCTAAGGCTAAATGTAAATCTGGTAAGATCATAGTTCACATCGGCAGTAATGACACCTGGTTACACCAGTCGGAGGTCACTAGAGTTAACATTGAATCGATGTGTAACTTTGCAAAAACAATGTCTGACTGTACTTTTCTCTCCGCAATCAGACCAGGAGCGACATGTTTAGCTGCATGTTCTGCTTGAATTGCAGGCTGTATGAGTGGTGTCCAAAAAACAACGTGAGCTTTATAGTAATTTTGGAAAAGCTGGTGTTGTTAGGAGAGACGGCATCCATCCCACTTTGGATGGAGCAGCTCTCATTTCTAGAAATCTGGCCAAATTTATTAACCCTCCTAAAACCTGACTACCCAGGGTTGAGACCAAGAAGCACAGTTGCAGTCTTATACGCCTCTCTGCAGCTGCTCTCCTCCTGCCATTCTTCCCAAACCCCATCCCTATGGAGACGGTACCTGCTCACAAGTACCAAAAAAACAAGCCTAAAATAATTTTAAAAAAAAAAGAAAAATAAACAATTTAAGCTTAAAAATTCAAAAACATAAAATAATATAGCATCCTCAACTGCACCAAAGAGTAAAACCGTTACAGTATTTCTGAATCACTAAAACGCTAAACTTCAATCCCAAAACCAAATCCACAGAGGCTTAAACGAATGTCCCAAATCACACACTCTTTTGGCCAAACCGTCGACACAATTTAGGCACTTATACACATCCGGTTCAACTCAATCACTTTCTTATGTAAAACAGCAAACACATTCTCAGTCACTAAACACACTCCACACATGTGTTGCTAAATCTTAAACACCTTCTCAGTCATTTCACACCTGTGTTGAAAAACCAACACTGGCAGCAGAGTGCGAACATAACTCCAACACCGCTGTCATCTCTTACAGCAACTCACAAAGACCTAAGACATGTAGACATAAAAACATCAGGTCTAAAAGAAATGTGACGAGTTGTAGACTGTAGGAATGCTGACGACCCAAATTCAGACAAGCACTGTTTTAATGTATCACATAAAGTACTGCCTGTCTGGAGATTTTAGTATAAAAATACTGTACTGCCTGCACTAGCAGAAGATTTAACTAATATATTCTTTGTGTACTGTACATTTGACTTCATTTGAACCCCTGCTTTACTTATTGCAAGAAATTGTAATGTTTGTCTTGTTTACAGAGAATATTGGAGAATATGGATTAGGTTCTACTCAAACATTTCAGAACCACCCCTCCTGTGAGCTGCGTCATGTAACGCTTCGAAGATGCTGTGATGGAACAGAAAAACATTTCTTTGCTACAAACTCATGACAGCACTACATCAAGTTCTGTACTGACACTAACTGTGGACAAGAACATCTGGGTTTATCCAAACAGAAAGTCATGGACAAATGGAAATGTGCAGATCCTGCTCAGAGAGAAACATTGCCTTCAGAGCTGGTGATGGGGTGCTTTAAGGTGCTGCCAGCGGCAACCTTAAAGGGCATCAGGGAGACGAAGGGAGGAAGACTGAAGACTGTTTCTTGATCCACAACTTCAGGCAGGGGTGACATGGGTTCAGCATATAATAAATTACAGACCCAGCCTGTCAGTTGACAACAGCGACATTAATCTGGAGGAGGAGCTGAACAGTTTCTTTGCCTGTTTAGAGGTACAACAACCAGAGACAGCCATCCAACATCCATCAGCCACATCCTCAGGCTGGAGGAGCAACAAGTGAGGAGTATGCAGGAAGCTGTGAAGCCCAGGAAAGCTGTGAGGCCCGATGGTGTCTCTGGACAGGTACTCAAGGTTTGAGCAACTCAGCTGGCTGGTATTTTTACCAGCATTTTTAACCAGTCCCTGAGTCGGGCTGCTGTCCCTCCCTGCCCGAACTCCTCCATGTTTGTCCCCATCCTCAAGAAGAAAACCATCATTGGGCTGA
Source organism: Archocentrus centrarchus (assembly GCF_007364275.1). NCBI lineage: Eukaryota > Metazoa > Chordata > Actinopteri > Cichliformes > Cichlidae > Archocentrus > Archocentrus centrarchus. The sequence continues at coordinate 11,546,788 of NC_044363.1, read as the reverse complement.
ATGATTACCAGCCAGTATCATTTACACCAGTTATTATAAAGTGCTTTGAAAATCTTGTCCATGCCCACCTCACCTCGTCTTCCCCCCAGGATTGACCTCCACTAGCTTGCCTACAGAACTAACACGTTCACAGTGGACACCATTGCCACAGACCTCCTTTCTGCTCTCTCCCACCTGGAGCATGCAGGGGATTACACTTGGCTGCTCTTGTGGGATGTCATTCAATCTCTGTTCATTGGTGGGGATGGTCTCAATTTTTTGGTTCCTGGAAGTGAAGTTGGAGTACGACCTGAGCTGGAGTATTAACACTGCCAACACTGCCAAAAAAGGCCCAGCAAAGACCTCATTACAAGAGGCTTCTCACCTGAACCAAATTCTGCTGGTGTCTATCTACTGTTGCTCTGTAGAGCATTTTGACTTACTGTCTGTGCGTGTGGTTCAACAGCTACACAGTAATGGACAGAAATATCCATCAGATAAACCAAAACAGAACATTAGATTGGTGGAGTGTGGAGATGCTCTGCCTGACAAATGCAGCTCAGGGCAAATAAACATGTCTCTCCTCCACAATATACAGGCCTGCATCATTTAGTTTTTAGATATAAATGTGTAAGTGATCAAGTGTGATCAAACTTTTCATCTGAAAAATGACATCACTTCAGATACAATCACTGATTTTTATTATACATGTAACCCACTCCCAGGTAAGTACACCTCGCTCTAAGTTTGAGAGGAGCTGAGTATGAGTACAAATGATCATAACATACAAATGTTCAGTTAACTGTAACCTAAGTTAATACATCAACAGGTAACCATTTCACAACAGAAATTACAACCTGGGCCCTTTACAAATCAAAATAATAAAAGAGAACTCCATTGTTCTTAAATTCATGAATTGTTCCTTTAAAACGGTATTGGTTGTGTTGCAACCTTATCTTCCAGTCTTTTCCTCTCTGAGTTAAATAGAGTCAAGGTCAGAACAGATTGAACAGGCAAGTCAGAAAAATATTTTTAAGGTACCAAACATTTGCACGTAATTTATGCGTCTGTATAAAAATTCATATAAAAAAGGCCTCAAGGTAATAAACTGAATAAACAATGCAGAGAGTTCTTTACTGCTCTGCACAGAAAATACTGGCTTGAATATGGGTCACCTTTTCACTCATCTTGTGCAGTGATTTGACTTCTGCTCAGTGTGAGCTCTACCACCAACACACAGGTACAACTCACAGCTGTCTCACATTTTCTGAGCATGAAACCTTTAACCAGAATGAATTCTCATGTGTTTCTTTAACTGTATCCTTGAAGTGAATCTTGTCCCACAGATGTTACAAAGATATGGCTTCTCACCAGTGTGGATTCTTATATGACAATCCAAGGTTGATTTGTGATTGAATCTTTTCCCACAGGTGCCACAAGAATATGGCTTCTCACCAGTGTGATTTCTTACATGACGCTTCAAGTCAATTTTCCGACTGAATCTTTTCCCACAGGTGCCACAGGAATATGGCATCTCACCTGTGTGAATTATCATGTGTGTTTTCAAGTTTATCTTCTGTATGAATTGTTTCCCACAGGTGCCACATGTAAATGGCTTCTCACCTGTGTGAATTTTTACATGACTTTGCAAGTTTGATTTCTCACGGAATCTTTTCCCACAGGTGCTACAGGAATATGGCCTCTCACCGGTGTGAATTTTTGCATGACGCTTCAAGACTGACTTCCGATTGAATGTTTTATGACACATGCCACAAGAATATGGCCTCTCACCAGTGTGAATTCTTGCATGATGTTTCAAGGCTGACTTCCGATCGAATCCTTGATGACACGTGCCACAAGAATGTGGCTTTTCACCAGTGTGAATTTTTGCATGAAGCTCCAAGTCTGAATTCTGACCAATGTTTTTCCCACTGGTGATACAACAATGTGGTTTCTCTCGTGTGTGAACTTTCAGGTGTCTGGTCAGGTGGGATTTATATATGAAAGCTTTTCCACAGGTGTCACATTGTAGAGACTTCTTCCTTGTGTCAGTTTGACTCTGATTCTCTGACACAGGAGTGTTGTCTACTCTCTGACTGTGACTTCTCTTTCTGCGATGTATCCTCTTCTTTACCTCTGCTTCAGAAGAGCTGTGAGAAAGAAGCTGCTCACTGTTTGGTTCTGGTTCACTGTGGTCACTTTCCTCATAAGTAATAGTTACCATAAAGGCATCAGCTTTCTGCTTCAGTCCAAGCTCCTCACCCCCCTGACTGCTACAGAGTTTCTCCTGTTCCTCTTTAATCTGTGGAGGCTCTGGGTGCTCCTGTTCCTCTTTAATCTGTGGAGGCTCTGGGTGCTCCTGTTCCTCTTTAATCTGTGGAGGCTCTGGGTGCTCCTGTTCCTCTTTAATCTGTGGAGGCTCTGGGTACTCCTGGTCCCGAGTGAAGTTCCTCTCCTGGTTACCTCTCCTGGTGAGACCGTCCTCTTCCTCACAATCATGCTTTTGTGGCATGTCTTGAGGAACAAAGAAACACAAAAGCAAGGTTACTAATGCCATAAAACAAAAATACACAAACACAAAAAAAAAAAAAAAAAAAAAAAAAGATGTTGACCCAGTAATTCAACTTATACCAAAGTATTTTTTTTAACACAAGTACTTGTAATTAGGGGTGCGCGATATATATTTTCTGTATCTTAATTGCTGTGTTAATGATGTGAAAGCTGACGTTATCGAGTATGCTACTGACCTGGAAAAACAACAATCAAAACCCCTCTGCTCCAAGCATTCACTACTTTATGCTGTAGTATAGGTTGCTGGGCGTGCGCATTGAGAGTGCCCATACTGTGTGCTAGCACAGCTGCCTAAACAACACACCTAAAGATGGAAACGAGTGAACACACTGCACCAGCCACGCAGTCTACAGCCTTAGATTTAATTCCTAGGCGAGGAGGTTGGATTTGAAAAGACTGACATTGCTCAAAAGACAGCAGTTTGAAGACATTGTAAGAAAGCAGATAGCTCAACAACTAACCTATTCCATCATCAAGTATGAGGAATATGAAAAGTTTCAGGAGCTCGCCCCAAGACAAACCTAAATCAGTACTCTTGTGCTGCATACAGTTGTTCAAACTATTTTACAGTTGAAATGTGATCACATACGATTACCTTTCACAGGTAAGACTGAAGAAAATTTTTTTTTAATTGTATTTCACCATTCTTTTTTTTTTTTTTTTTTTTAAGCCTGTCACGTCTGGCAGATCTTGCAAACAGAACTGTGATCTGAATGCATTGTTGTGCCAAACATATTTGCTATTTCAAGATGAGCTCTATAGGTTCTCTATAGGCTCCTCTTGTTACTGTGTGACCCTTTATTTTATTAGAATTATTTTTAACATGCTATTTAACAAATTGTGCCAGAAATGACAGGCTTAAGAAAGAGAAAAGAAAGAAAAGAGGAAGGGAAAAAAGAAAAAAAAAAAGGGAGAAAAATAGAAAAGTGCAAGTAGGTAAACCAAATAGTTCGTCACTTGTTAAACATAAGATATTGACAATATTTGCAAAATTAAAGATTGTGCGGGGAAAACAAAATAAAAGAAGAAGCATAGTTACACAAACCAACCATTTGTGTTACTATGTGGGTGTATGTGTTTGTGTCATGAAATGTGCTTACCAATGAAGGCAGAAAGCCTCAGCCCCGCCCACCAGAAGCTAGAGGCAGTCAAAGAGAACCCCAGGTAGCCCAGGCCACCAGCAGCCCATCAAGACCTACGAAGACCCGCGGCCACTCATTCTAAAGACAACCGTACACCCCTCCTAGCAGACGGGGGAGGGAGGTCTCAGACGGAGTCTCCGCAGCCAAGGAGCAAGGGCACCAGAGAATCTGAGGCAACGAGAAGCCAGCCAGCCCCCTCCCCCCCCCCCCCCCCCTCCCCCAGCGGCCAGCCCCCCTGCACGGCCGGCAGCAGGGCCCCAGGGCAAAGCTGCGCTGTGAACTAATACAAGTGAATGGACTGAAAAATAATTTTGTTTTCAAAATGTTAGAATGGCCAAATACCACCAAAAACAATTCCTCAGCCTTACCTGTGAAAGGTGACCCCATGTGATCCCGTTTTGACTGTAAAATGAAAAACTACACACAGCACCAGAGTGCAGCATCGCTCTCATGTTATGTTGGCCGCTTTTGTCCCCTCCTCTATAGGGCGAATCCCCCTGGGAGGCTCCTTTATTGATCCCCCCATCCCCCCTTTCTCTCTCTCTTTCTCTCTAGTCTTCCGTAATGAGCGTTTGCTTTTGAAAAAAATTGCCTAAGTTAAATCAGTGTTATTTACACGTTAACTCTTATATTTCACTAGCTTGCACTTCTTTTACGAAAACATTTTAAACAATGAAAAATATCGTTTATTATCGTTATCGACAAAACTACAGAAAAATGTCGAGATATTATTTTTTGTCCATATCGCACACCCCTACGCTGAATTATATAAAACACAACATCAATAACAAAACAATAAAGTGATCACAATTGCGTTTATCTCAACAAAATAAAGGTAACCAAGCTCACGGACTGAAACAGTGGAATGGACTGAATGGACTGAACGTAAGCAGCGATGTGTAAATTATTTAAAGCCGCTTCTCGCCGGTGTGCAGGGCGTGACTGCGAACATTTCCATACCTGTGATGTGTGAGTTTGTGTCGGGATTCCGGCTGATATCCAGCAGTCTGCGCTGACGGTCGATCTCCTCCTCATAATGGCCGACGGTTTTTTGAACCTCTAAGAAGATTTCTTCACAAACAGCAGTGAGTCTCTCCTTGATGAACTCTCTCAGATGCTGAGCTGAACACATCGCTGCTTCAAATCGGGTTTCAACTAACGTGGTAGGATCAGTGGCTTTCTTTGTGTCTCTCCTCTAAATTCAGTACGCTGCTGCAGCTTCCTCACACGGACTGTACGTCCACCGCGGACACGCTTTGCTCCTCCCCCTGCGAAACGTCACCAGTCTCTGCCCGTGTCTGCCAATTGGTGATCAGAGTTTGAAACTGAAGCTACGTGCTTCGAACCCTGGTCTTACAACTCCATAGAACAGGGCTATTCAATTAGCGGCCCGGGGGCCACATCCGGCCCGCGGACCCCCTTTGACTGGCCCACCCCCCGACTGACCCAACGTAAGCTGCAAAAACGCAATCAAATCATATTTGCTGTGAGAGTTTTAAAAATTCCCGCCCTTCCTCTTTTACTTGAACGCACCGCTTCCGGTATCGTAGCAACGCCAGCCCAGAATACTCTCTCCAAGTACGACAACCGCGAAAATATGTCACTGACAGGTCAAAAACGTAAAATTGACAATGAAAATCGCCGTTTTAACCCTGCTTGGACTGATAAATGTGTTTATTTTACCCCAAAGACTGAACTCTAAGACTGAACGCATTAAGTCAGCATTACTTTGAATATGCAGAAGAAGCTTTAATTTTACAGTTATTAAATGTTCACTTGGTGCAGTTTCTTTTGTTTAAATATTTAATGCACTGCATCAGTTGGCCGTTCTAGTTCAAGAAATGCATATAAAATGTTATAGAAGACTTTACTGTTGCAAAAGGTTGTTATTATTACATTGTTTTTTTTATTTTATTTAAACATATGTGTGGTAAAATTTGCCTTGTTAAAAATATTCTAGTCAAGGTTTGGGCCAAATGTTAAAATTTGCAATGCACTTGAATTATTTTGCTCATCAATAAATGATGCAGTATAAAGCCTTTATTGTGAATTCCTTTATTTATTTTTATGATTTAGTTCAATTGGTAGCATATTTAGAGTTAAGTCTCAAGAAATAATGTAAGTAGGGGTCTTCGGCCCAGTGGCATCTCAAAATTTTCAAATCTGGCCCAGAAGAAAAAGTAATTGAATAGGCCTGCCATAGAACATCAAAATCATGTGACATATGACGTGTGAAGCAGCAACTTCTTCGTTCTCGAAACGAATCACGTGAAACAAGACATAGATGTAAATTGTTCATTTTGTGAGTTATACCCTGAAACCATCTCACACTTATTTTGGTCTTGTGAATTTACTTATAAATTTTGGAAAGATGTTAACACATTTGTTAATAAGAACATTTATCAAAATATCTGTTAATTTTATCCTAATATTATTTTTGGATATTTCAATAGTAAAAACACTGATCCCCTTTTTCTCATAAATCTTATTTTATTTGCTGCTAAATATTACATACATAAATGCAAGTTTTCAAATCAAAAACCTAAATTCTTCATTTTTAAATCTGACTTTGAGAACTATATTACAACCTTATCCCAAATACAAAACAAAAAGGCTCTCAAGACAGTATCTATCTGTAATACACTTAATGTTTTTATCTGAAAACTCTTTTGTGTCCACTTATTTTATTTATTCTCTACTTTATCTTATTTATTATTTATTTTATTTATTTTACACTTTTCCTTCTTGTTTTAATTGCAAGTTGCTGTATAATACATGTAGGTTTGTGTTTATGACTGTATTGTTGCTATTTTTGTACAATAAAGTTGGTTTTTAAAAAAAAGGGAATGAATGAATCACATGACTGGTTCAGGTGATTCGCTGGTTATGAGTGAAGGAGACAGTCAGTCAGGTTCATACTCGCACAGTTTTAGCCTTGTTATGACCAACAATTACTGCTGAGTTATGAATTAAAGACAACCTTTGCTGACTCGTCCTTTAAACAAGATGATGGACGCTGTCATATCAAGATTAACACAAAAGCGGTAGTTACACAAGCACACCCAGTTAATGCCATGTTTTCCCAGCACTCTGCTCAACAACACAACATGCACACATTCATCCATCTTTATGTGTAAATAGAACCTGATATCATGATATTTGGTCATAACGTGTGTGCCTCAAACAGTGCAAAGATGCTTCAGATCATTGAGGTGTGTGAGTGTGTGCATGCAGGTGTGTAATTGAAAGCATTGCACTTTTCCAGGAGAGGGTATAATTGAAGCTTCGAGTAATGAACCTATTTTCAAAACAATTGGTTCAAGTGGTTCAGTGCTTCACAAAAGCTTCATTTTGTCATCACTACTTCCAATTCAACGGCAGTTTCTCAATACTCAAGTAAGCAAGTTCGTGACAAGTCTTAACAAGTCCGAACTATCCGTAATTACATTTAAGATGTCTAAAACTGCATTTTGACTAGACAAGACTACATTTTGACTATCCAGAATGATAATTCAAGATATCTTCAATTACATTTTGACAGGTCAAAATTCCTTTCAAGATATCTCAAATGACCTCACCAGATTCATCATTTGATGGGTCACACATTAAGATATCTCAAATGTAATTATGACTAAGCAAAATTACGTTTTTAGATATCTGAAGCAAGCGATTGCGTGTAAGCCCCCTTGTGCTGTACTGAGCTGTCCAAGCAATTGCCTGTGGCTGCATTGGCACTGGCCGTTGTGGACAAAATTCTAAAAAAAAATGCAACAATATATAAAGAGCTCTTCAATATAGGATATCCGGACAATGCAAAAATCGTGTACTTAAAGACTGCTTCAGAAATCTGCAAAGAATTGCTGATTTTATGGCAGGCCATATTGAAAAACTGTTGTACAAATGTGTTACACTTGTTTTAACAGCTTATTTCAAATTACAATTGATATCAAAACGATTTTCTCAGGTCAAGGTTGCCTGGCCCAGAAATTATCAAATTATATGTTTTTAATATTTATTCAACTATTCTAAATGCCAGCTGTCTGTTGTAAGTGGTGGGAGTCTTCTGGAATAAAAATAAAATAATTTTAACATCTGACCTGTTTGTTTTGTTCAGTAAGCAGCAGAGCTGTGTATACATGTATGTTTTTATTCAGAGAGATGGTTTTCAAAGCTGAGCATTTTGCAAACATGTTGGAGAAACGGCTGCAGCTGTGACGACGGAAACTCAAATACACATGTGAAGAGATTTGATTTTTACCATCAAAATAATCACACAAGCTTTCAAACCTTCCTCTATAAACTCTGCGTGTACTGTGTGTGTTTCTGGGGCATGACAATCCTTTCCAACAAGTATTTCCAGCTGTTTGTCACCCCTCTGTGCTTTAATGCTTGTCATGAATGTGTTTGTCCACCAGGTGTGTCCCTCATCTCATTTTCTCTTTGTGGCAATTTTCTGGTGGTGTGCAATACTGCAAATATTAGTAATGATCTCTGGAGATTGAAAAGGGGTGACTGGACTTCTTTTTGTTTCGTGAAGATGTTTCACCTCTCATCTGAGAGGGTTCTTCAGTTCTCAAACCAAATGGTGGAGAGAACCAGGTATTTAAACCCCTGTGGAGGTGTCCCCTGGAGGTGGTTGTGACCCTCTATTGTTAATGTGCATAATGACATGCACCAAGGTGTGAAAGGAGGCGTGGGTCATTACAATCAGTGGTTTCAGATGAAACCAAAATAGGACTTCGCTCCATTGTTTCATGTGGCCTAATGAGGTCTCTGGGACAAATGTGTGAATGGGGGTTGAGACATCTGGGAAGGGAGCTCAGTAAGCGTGAGAAAGTTGGTGACGTAACCCACCTCCTTTGTTCAGTGATAGTTGTTCCAGTGAAAGCTGAAGGCTCTGCTTCTCGTTCTACTCTTTTCTTTTTTATAAAAGGCCTCGGGAAAATAGTGACAGGTGGCCTGTCACCTGGTGTTTTTTGATACATCATTAGCCGTTTTGTGTGTTTGCGTGCATGTACATCTGTGCATATGTGAGAACAGTGGTGCAAAAAGTGGGTATGCACTATATGCAATGCATAGGGGCACCACACAAGAGAGAGGTGCCAAAGAGATGTGGTGAAATCATTTCCCCAGTTGCATTTTCTGTATTTAACAGCTGTGCATATGATATGATTAATCACAGAGGCATGGCGCTGATTAGGCGCCCCTGCGCACCTCCTCCTGCCCACCCCCCTTCACTCACAAAATGCAATTCAGCGCACGCTTTAAACACAGATGCTTATATCATGCTGAAAAATGATGCTACTGTGGGTCAAAATCTGACAGGACTTTTCAAAGTTTGTAATTCCATCAATTTTGACAAGATTCCCAACACCACTAACTGGTTTATAGCTTCAATGCAGCAGTGTGACTGAGACTGAAATCTTTCTGTAACAGACATTTTTATGTCCAGCCAAACATTCATATTTTTAGTCCAAATAAAACTTTGATCAACTTGATCAGCTGTCCTTTTGTGTCTTGTGATTCTACATATCACCTCTGTACTCTACTAAAAGAGAAACAATTTTCTTGTTACTAAAACCAATTCTAAAGTAAAGTTTTACTAACTCATCTACACAAGACATTTTGGAGAGGTAGTTGGAGGGGTAGTTGTTAATGTCTTGAAATGACAACTTTAATCTCCACATTTCGACTTTTTTCTCAAAATTTTGACTTTATTCTAAAAATGCACAATTTAATTTAATGTACTTTAATTTAATTTAATTTAATTTTTCTCAATGTGGCCCTAATACTTCATTGTACTTTCTTGTCTCTGTTTTGCAGTGTGTGGAACAATAACACATACAAGTTTTTATACCGATACTCACCTAAACAGTATTTAATCTGGTGTCTCGACAGTGCAGCATGTATGACATTAAGAACATGTAAAAGTGGAACAAGACAGTCTCATCTGCACGGTAGATTATGGAAGCACAGCTTCCAAGACTGGACTCTGCCCATATAAGCAGGCTAATAATAAAGGCCAGCAGTATTGCCAGAGAATGTCAGCACATTAAAGACATGAACCAGCAGGCTGCGAAACAGTTTCTTCCCCAAAGCTGTTTCTTCCATCACCTCGTCCATTTAAAAAAAAAAAAAAAAAAAAAAAATATATATATATATATATATATATATATATATATATATATATATATATATATATATATATATATATATATATATATATATATATATTTTTTTTTTTTTTTTTTTTTTTTTGATTCATTTGTATGCTTAGCTAGCCATTTAGTGTACTTGTACCTCTTCACTGTTACCCTTGTGTTTAGCACTGATTGCAGTGGATGATAACAGCCCACTGAACCTGCTAAAAGGTTGAGGAGGACATATATTGGTGATGTATGTGACTGATAACAGCTGACAACCTCCAATAAAATGTGTTATGACCATAAAATGAATAAAATAAGCTTTATGGGACCAATAAACATCAGGCACAGCAGTTTCCTGGTGACCTTTTAAACCAAAAGTTGTGACATTAGCAAACTAAAACCTATTTATTCCCTGTGTTCATTCAGCTTTGGTTTACTGCAGTTAAACTGAGCTGTGAGATGGTTTCTCCTTTGTTATGGTCTGTGGCCTTTTGCCCAGTGTTCTTGTGTTTTGAGGGTTTGTCTCATTATTTTGTGATCCCTGGTTTTTTGGTTTCTCACCCTTTGTTTCCATTTGAGTATATTTAATCATGTTTTCAGTTCTGTGGCTTGGTTTAGTTCCTCCCTCTGTGTTTGTGGTTGGTTCTGTCTCCTGTGTCAAGTCTGCATTCTTGTCTACATGTTCAGGTGTTTCCTGTTTTACTTTGTCAGTCTTTGTCTCTTGTGCTTTGTGTTTAGTTTTACTTCCTTAGTTTGTTTCTGTGATTACATTCATGCGGTTCGACATCTGCAGAGGCTGCCGATCCAGGCGGAAGGGCTGAGCAGAGCCGCACAAACTCAGACTCAAAGCCTGGTGGACCTGAGCCGCAAGATTAGCGAGCTCGCAGGCGAGAGGGGTTAGATCAGGAGATATAGTTCGGTTCTGCACAGTGAGGACGGCAATCAACTAATTTGGAATATTGGATTTTTGAATGGTTTCCCAGTAAGACTGAAGGCTGTTGGAAAAACAAGCAGCCTGTTCCAAAACAACTTCTGTTATCAGGAATTCGGCTCCCCTGCCGGCCTTGGGTTGGCAACCATATCTCTCTCCAGGGCACTGTGTGCGGCTGCTCTCCCCCCCACTCCGCGTTGTGATTTGTGAAGCTGGGTCTGGTGTATCACGGCCGCTGATGAAATTCCACCACTATCAGCAAACTGTTTTGGCTGGAACCTGGCATCTGGCTCCACAATGCCCCCACCTCTCGTCTCCTTCTGCATCCCCTCCTGCCCTGACCTCACCTACCGCCGCTGTCCTTGCTTTACATGTGCAAATGCTTTGCTAAGGTGGTTTTTTTGGACCCTGGTATAGTGCTCTTTTTGAGCACTGTACCAGATGACTTTTTTTTTTTTAACCTAACTTCCCCATGATGTGTTGTTTTCTCCTCCTGCCAAAGGTAGCGCTGCAAGTCGGCTGCATGACCCGAGGACACATATCCCCCTATGTGTGTTGTGTTTGTGTATTTGGATGGTGTTCTGTAACTGCAATTTCCAATGTGTGAACTTGTTCACCCACATGGCAATAAAACTTCATTCATTCATTCATACATTCAGCTGTGCTCCCCGCCTGCTGTCTCACCCCTCATTATGCTTCTGCATATTTGTTGCTTCAGTCTTCCCCTTGTTCTTTGTTGTGTCATCATTGTTGGCTTTCCTGCTACTGTGTGTGTTTTAGTTTCAGATCAAGTGAGGTTTTGTAACCTGTTCTGCTGGTTTCTGCCCACTTCAGTTTAATTTGGCATTTTCCAGCAATAAAACTGAGTTGTTTTGTGTTCAAACCTTGTTTCTCGAGTCCTGTTTTGGGGTCCTCAACCTGCCGGCCACAGCAGATCCATGACAGTTTTTGATTCACAGCAGACAAGTTTTAGCTGTAGAGCTTCTAAATTCAGATAACACTGAGCTTATTGTATGAACAACAAGAAATCTTAAGAAACATGATGTCTAACCAGATATTTACTCTGGATGCCATTACCTTGGCCTTCAGTAACACTGAGAAATCTTATTTTTGACCAGCATTGGTCCTTCAATGCACATAAATATACAGGACTGCTTTCTTGCACTTTCTAGAGTGATGCTGAAAAGCTAATTCATGTGTTTATTACTTCTAGGGTGGACTATTGTAATTCATTATTATCAGGCTGTCCTAAAAGCTCCCTGAAAAGTCTTCAGCTGATCCAAAATGCTGCAGCTAGAGTACTGACAGGGACTAGAAAGAGAGAGCAGATTTCTCCTATATTGGCTTCTCTTCATTGGCTTCCTGTTAAATCTAGAATAGAATTTAAAATCCTTCTCCTCACCTACAAGGTCTTGAATAATCAGGCCCCATCTTATCATACTGTATCACTCCAATAGAGCATATCACTCTAAGACTGCTGCCTTACTTGTGGTTCCTAGTAATAATAACTATTGCTATTATATAACGGATAATCTAACTCTTGAATATGCAAAGAGTTAATTCAAAAGGTGCAAAAGTCTGTTCTTGTTACTGAGAGAAAGAAAAGGTCTACATTCACCACAGAAGCTTTTTATTGTTCTCCTTTAAAGTCCAAATTTTGGAAACGATGTCATGTCAAAGTGCAAACTGTCATCATTTGCTGCTGAATCTGCTGTCATTGTATAAACCAAGCAGGTCATACAGTCATCTGACAGTCATGGGATGAACACGAGGAAATGTTTGCTTTGTATTCTTGTACCATAAACAACTAGAAGGCAGAAAATGTTGATTTCAAGCAAACAAACTGACTACAATAGAGCACATTTGGAGGTAGTGAGTGCAGTTCAAACACTGCAGTGGAAATGTGCATGTCTGTAATGTGTTGGACTGGTTTTCTACCAGTTTAATTGCTGCTGCTGTATGTGTGTGTGTGTGTGTGTGTGTGTGTGTGTGTGCGTTGGTAAATGTGTATTAGCAGGACAATTCGTCAGAATACACACCACACTAGAAGGACATTTTGTATTAACAGGACAGGGGCCGTGTCCTGCTAATTTTGATGAAATTCTAAGAATGTAGAATGGTTTCTATTGGTCCATTAACCCGAAAAATGCAAAAAAAAAAGATGTCCGTTTAATACACATAAACCTGACTTTGTGTATAATCTGTGTATCGCCACAGTGCCCCCTATGGCAGGTTGTGTAATAGCAGGACCTCATGAATATTCACACAGTGTCTAATTCTGATTGGTTGTCTGCCGGAAGGTCCTGTTAATTATTACACTGTCCTTCTAATTCACGTTTCGCTAGTTACACTGGGGATGAGTTGGCAATATGATTGCTCGCTATGCTATAAAACTGAAGATTTTATAAAGTTTAGTTGGGTGCCTAAACCCAATCTTTTGTCCAACCTTGAAATGTTTATGACACCTAAAAATATGCACAAATGAAAATACTTTTTGATCAAATCTTATAATTTTGAATCATTATGAATAATAAATGTGTGTGATAAGTGCATGGATGACAAAAAATTTAAAACTTAAAAGAGACATTTTTTTCACCACAATATTTTTGCACTCCACTGCTGCCATTTTGTTGATTATGTCATTGAGAAAATGAAAAAAAGCGTATTCAAGGCCAGATAGAATAGAAGAGGTCACGATTTTTTCAAATTCTTAATACATTAATCTATTTGTTCTGTATGCAAGACAAGTCTATCTTATTAAAATGTAATAAATGCTGAACATGGATTTCTACATGTACATGATGAATATTTTGATGAAGGACTAATAAACTGTCACAAAAAAAAATTATAAATTACATTCTTATGGCCACAATAGAGCAGATCATTTGTACATGTATCACCTTCTTGGCAATCGAGACAATCACAGTATGATGGAAAGACTGATTAAAAACCAACAGGATTTTAGTATGAAGTAAAAAAACATAACACTTCCATTATTTCCAGCTAAGCATGTTTTTGCATAGCTGTCAAATTTCTCTGAGTTTTTATTTGCTCACTCTGTTGACTCCTTGGATGAGGATGTCTTTTGTGGATTTGAACCTCAGCGTGATTCTTGGGTTTTCACCACTGTATGATCTGAATGTTATAGAGGAGCTTGAAAAATTAAAAATGCTCATAAAGACAACAGTCGAGGTCTACTTGAGCAGATTAGTACATATTTATCTGCAATGTTGACCATGAGTGCAGGGCTTGTGGACAAATGGGGTCAAATAATGGGTTTCATCCAGCAGGTCAACAGCAGTGTGAAGGAGCCAGTCCACTTCACAGTAAGTCAGCCAGTACAGTACACCTCTCCATTAAGTTTTGTGTGTGTGTGTATATACGCTGCTCAAAAAAATGAAGGGAACACTTAAACAACACAATATAACTCCAAGTAAATTAAACTTCTGTGAAATCTAACTGTCCACTTAGGAAGCAACACTGATTGACAATCAGTTTCACATGCTGTTGTGCAAATGGAATAGACAACAGGTGGAAATTATTGGCAATTAGCAAGACACACTCAATAAAGGAGTGGTTCTGCATGTGGGGACCACAGACCACTTCTCAGTACCTATGCTTTCTGGCTGATGTTTTGGTCACTTTTGAATGTTGGTGGTGCTTTCACACTCGTGGTAGCATGAGACAGACTCTACAACCCACACAAGTGGCTCAGGTAGTGCAGCTCATCCAGGATGGCACATCAATGCAAGCTGTGGCAAGAAGGTTTGCTGTGTCTGTCAGCGTAGTGTCCAGAGGCTGGAGGCGCTACCAAGAGACAGGCCAGTACACCAGGAGACGTGGAGGAGGCCGCAGGAGGGAAACAACCCAGCAGCAGGACTGCTACCTCCGCCTTTGTGCAAGGAGGAACAGGAGGAGCACTGCCAGAGCCCTGCAAAATTACCTCCAGCAGGCCACAAATGTGCATGTGTCTGCACAAATGGTTAGAAACCGACTCCAAGAGGATGGTATGAGGGCCCGACGTCCACGTGCTCACAGCCCAACACCGTGCAGGACGCTTGGCATTTGCCAGAGAACACCAGGATTGGCAAATTCGCCACTGGCGCCCTGTGCTCTTCACAGATGAAAGCAGGTTCACACTGAGCACATGTGACAGACGTGACAGAGTCTGGAGACGCCGTGGAGAGCGATCTGCTGCCTGCAATATCCTTCAGCATGACCGGTTTGGCAGTGGGTCAGTAAAGATGTGGGGTGGCATTTCTTTGGAGGGCCGCACAGCCCTCCATGTGCTCGCCAGAGGCAGCATGACTGCCATTAGGTACCAAGATGAGATCCTCAGACCCCTTGTGAGACCATATGCTGGTGCGGTTGGCCCTGGGTTTCTCCTAATGCAGGACAATGCTAGACCTTATGTGGCTGGAGTGTGTCAGCAGTTCCTGCAAGATGAAGGCATTGAAGCTATGGACTGTCCCGCCCGTTCCCCAGACCTGAATCTGATTGAGCATATCTGGCACATCATGTCTCACTCCATCTACCAACGTCACGTTGCGCCACAGACTGTCCAGGAGTTGGTGGATGCTTTAGTCCAGGTCTGGGAGGAGATCCCTCAGGAGACCATCCGGCACCATATCAGGAGCATGCCCAGGCATTGTAGGGAGGTCATACAGGCACGTGGAGGCCACACACAATACTGAGCCTCATTTTGACTTGTTTTAAGGACATTACATCAAAGCTGTGGAGAACAAATTTTGAGGCCAACTCCAAGCCAGTTGCACAATTGCACAAGTCTCCATCAAATATAGCATTTACCAAGGAGATGCGGAGATGCTCTGTTCCCACTGCTGTTCTGCTTGGGCCTGAATGTTCTCAGCCAAATAATCAACAAGACTGGCTATGTATACCGACTCAGAAATGGGGCCACCATCAGCCACCTCCTCTGCATGGATGACATCAAGCTGTATTCTCTTTGTATATATCTATGTATCAGTGTAATTTGGACTGGAGAAATATGGCGCAATGTTGACAAAGGAAGTGAAGGTAATACACACAGAGTGTGACACTGTCAGAAGGCAGAAAAACAGATATAAAGGAGAGCTACAAGTACCTGGGTTTACCACAAGCAAATGGCAACATCGGGAAAGCAGCAACAGCCAAATATCTGCAAATAGTAAGGCCTGAAATGTTAGCTCAATGGGTGTAACAAGGTCCAGCCAATCAACACCAGTAATCAGATACCCTGCTGGAATAATAAGATAGAAAAGGGAGGAAATTCAGTCCACTGATTTAAGAATGCAAAAGCTGCTGACGATACATGGAGGGCTCCATCCCAAATCCAGCATCCAGAAGCTATAGACAGAGGATAGTGAGTGTCAGGGCCACTGTCTTAAATGAAACACAAAATATATGAATACATTGGAAAGATAGCTCCAAAGGATGAAGTGCTCAGTGAATGTGAAGAAAGATTACTGCATGGCATGTACCAGGGACAGATAGCTGAAGTGGCTGATATGAACAAATCCTACCAATGAACAGAAAGGCTCGACCAAAACACAGCACAGAAGCACTAATCATGGTGGCTCAGAAGCAGGTCCTGAGCACCATAGCAATAGTAGCCCAGATCTATCACACCAGGCAAGACCCCAGTTGTAGGCTGTGCAAAGAGTCCCCTGAGACAATTCAGCACCTAACACCAGGATGTAAGATGCTAGCAGAAAAAGAATACATGGAACGCCACAACCAAGTAGCCGGAATAGTGTAAAGAAACATCTGTGCAGAATATGACCTGGAGAAAACCAGGTTAAAATGGGAGATGCCACACAAGGTGGTAGAAAACAAATGAGCTAAGATCCTGTGGGACTTCCAGCTACAGAACAACAAAATGGGAATGGCGAACCAACTGCACATCGGGATCATTAACCCCTTAACTGGCAGCAAAAAAATCACCTGACAAAAACTACATAACACCCTCTGGTTATTATTGGCTCTGAACAACCCATTTCATAGCCTATTAACTGGCTGCGTCTGGTCCGCCGGCCGAATGAAGTGCATTTATATGGCAGGCTAGACCCGCCCATTTTGACTGACACCTCATTCGGCCAATCATGTTAAGAAATGGGTTTCCCAGAGCCAATAATACTCAGAGGGCGTCACGTAGCTTTGTCAGGTGATTTGGTGCAGCCAGTTACATGATTGGCCGAATGACGTGTCAATAAAAATGGGAGGGTCTAGCCTGCCATATAAAAGGGACTACAAACGGCCCGTCACCGGGCCCTTGCCAGTTAAGGGGTTAACCTGCAGAGGAAAGCTTTTGTGGTGATGTAGCCATCCCAAATGATGGAAACATTAGGATAAAGGAACACAAAAAAAAAACTAGAAAAATACCAAGCACTCAAAAAAGCATTAAAAAGAGCCTGGAAGGTGAAGGCAACAGTAGTGCCTGTGGTCACTGGAGCACTCGAGGCAATGACCCCCAAACTGGAAGAGTGGCTCAAACAGATACCCGGAGATTCATCAGACTTCTTGATACAGAAGAGCACACCTCTGGGAACTGCTAAGATATTGTGCAAGAACCCTCATGCTCCAAGGCCTGTGGTAGAGAACCCAAGCTTGAAAGAATGGATAACCACCCATGGGGTAATACAGAATTACAAATATAAAAATAAAAAGCATTAATTTAAAAAATACTTAACGTGCAAAAATATCATGATTACTTATGTTACTGTTAGCATAAAACTATAAAGATTGATATTTTGTCCTTATCTCCAGGTAATAATGCTACTCTGTATACACATGGATTGTCTAGGTAGTCTAGATTGTCTATAGGCAGGTTCATCAGAAAACGTTTTTCTGCTGGGTCTGCCATTAGACAGCAGTTTCCAGATAAAGGAAAAGTTTATAAAAGGTTTAAGCTACCTTATTTGGGTGAAAATGAATACAAAAAATACCAAAGTGTCTCTGAATAAAAATGTGTTTTAAAGTATAGCTGCTGTGACATCATTTAGGAGGTCAGCAGAAGTGATCAAAAGAAGTCACTTGCCTGATAAAGGGTTAAACATTGCTGGTGGGAGATACCATGTGACTGCTGCCTCCTAATAAAAGCAAAATCTAAGATAAAATACACACTTTGAAATATTGAATCAAAGTAACAAAATATTATTTAAACAAATTTGTTTTCTTGTTCCTGAATAAATCAAACCTTGTGCTCTTTAGAAACAAAAAAAGAATTCTCTATTTGTCATACCCCTCCTCTTCTATCAATGTGGTACAGTCCGTCCAGTTCAGGTGCAAGCCCTTACGTGTTAATTGAACAAGCGTCATTCTTTGCAGGGGATTCTTTGGAGGAAGAGGTAAGATCCATATAAAACTCCTTACACATTTAGGTACATATTTTTATGCAATTATGCAGAATGTGTAGGTTACTTGATGTTGGGATACTTTAAAGCATCTGATTTGCAACAGTTTAGCTAGTTATTAGCAAGCATGCTAGTCAGTGTACCAGAGTTTAAAGGGATGGTGGCTCACTCCAGAATTAGAACCGAGGCATGAAATTGCCGGAAAAGTCAAGTCTGTATTTGGTCATTGTCTGTGATGTGTATCAGTGTGTGATATTCTTTCTCAGGCACAAATTATACTATATAGGAATTCTTAGGATTAAGATTAATTTTTCTATTTGAAAGTTTTGAGAACCTGTCAATAGAAAGTAGGAGATGTGATACTGTTCATTCATACGACATTTTCACATACAATACCATTAAATTATATTGTACACAGTAATACGTTGTTGCTCAAGTTATCAACATGTGATTTTTGCAGGAGATGGCAGCAACAAGGCCACAGAGAGCAAAAAGAAATCCCAAACATGATGCCAGTTATTACTGCTCCTTAGGTGAAGATAAGGAAGGATTTAATGTAAAATATATTAATTCATTTAAAGGTGAGTTCTGAGTTTATTGTGCAAAGGTTTGTTAACAAAGATTGTTTTTAATTTACAATTTTTAAACTGCACTTTAGGAGCATAGATCATGTTCTATGACTATCATGATCAGAACATCTGTCTTATTCCAAAGGAGACAACTGTTCAAAATAGAAGCTATTATGTTGGATAATTTTTTTTTCTTGGGTAGATAATTCTATACACCTAGAGAGATACTTTATTTATGAACTGATTTTGAATAAGTTAATAATCTCAAAAGTTAGTCTTAATTGCTACTATTGGACAGCTCTGCATTGTTTAAAGTGTATTATTCTACTTTGTTTATTATGTGTATCTTCAGGTCGGGGTGTGTTCAGCTGTCGGTGCTTTCAAAAAGGAGATTTCCTTATTGAGTATAGAGGGGAAGTCATAAGCAGAAAGGAACAAGAAAACCGATTGAAAGTTTACCATGATGCACTCAAGGTTTTTATGTTTGATTTCCAGTTCAATGGACAACAGTTATGGTATGTGATTGTTTTAAGGTGCCCCCCCCCCCCCCCCCCCCCCCTAAATTTGTATCTAAACACAGAGATGCAAACATTTTCTGCCTCATCATCAGTAAAAGTAGTTTCAGTTATGAAACACAGTGCCAGATGGTTTTAAGATGGTGGAAGAATATTCTTCAGACATGCTAACACTGAATATGCAAAATCCTTTCTCTTACATGACGTAATTATTCTTATTGCATACTTGATATTTCAGTGTTGATGCTGCCAGAGAGGATGGATCATTAGGCAGACTGGTAAATGATGAGGAGGTGAACCCAAACAGCAAAATGAAAGTTACAAGAGTGGCTGGAAGACCCCATCTCTGTTTATTTGCGCTCAAAGATATTGGTCCAGGGGAAGAAATCACTTATAATTATGGTGATTCTGACTGGCCATGGAGAAGCAAGGTATATAGAAGTGTAACAATACTGTCACTCTACCACCTCTACCACCAGTCATTCTACCACCTTTGAACACAATTTTGAAGGATATATCAAGCTGTAGCACACACTTTCAATATAGTCAAAAACATAAGTGAGGAGCACAGAGCCTGAAAAAGCAGATCTTGCAGAAAGACTTAATCAGACTACACTATTCCAACTTGTTCGGTACTATTCAAAATGTCATAGACTGTCACATGTAAAAAAATTATGCTGACCTAATATTTATATATATATTAACTAGGATGGGATATAGTATCTGTGTCTAGACATAGATCCTGTGTAATACTCAACATGTCAGGTGCAGGAATAAGGAGGACTGAGTTTTGAAAATACAAGTACAAAAGAATGAAAGTTACATTTAGAAGCACAGGGACACACAGGTCCTGTGTAATACTCAACATGTCAGGTGCAGGAATAAGGAGGACTCGGTTTTGAACATTATGAACAAACTCACGTTCGGTGATTGTTCTTTATATTTCAGGTCTCCAAAGAGATTTTGTTTCAGGCTGCTGATGTGGACACATGCAGATCTTTTCCAGACAACTCACCAGAGGTAATTTTCATCTTCAATGACCTATTTACTTTATAAAACAAACTCATGAGAGTGATATTCAGTACTATACAGATATTGAAGTCCTATGTAATGCTCAAAATGTAAGATGCAGGAATTTGGAGGACTGATTTTTGAAAATACAAGTACAAAAGAATGAAAGTTACATTTAGAAGCGCGCAGATACACAGGTCCTGTGTAATACTCAACATGTCAGGTGCAGGAATAAGGAGGACTGAGTTTTGAAAATACAAGTACAAAAGAATGAAAGTTACATTTAGAAGCACACGGACACACAGGTCCTGTGTAATACTCAACATGTCAGGTGCAGGAATAAGGAGGACTCGGTTTTGAACATTATGAACAAACTCACATTCAGTGATTGTTCTTTACATTTCAGGTCTCCAAAGAGATTTCGTTTCAGGCTGCTGATGTGGACGCATGCAGATCTTTTCCAGACAACTCACCAGAGGTAATTTTCATCTTCAATGACCTATTTACTTTATAAAACAAACTCATGAGAGTGATATTCAGTACTATACAGATACACAGGTCCTATGTAATGCTCAAAATGTAAGATGCAGGAATTTGGAGGACTGATTTTTGAAAATACAAGTACAAAAGAATGAAAGTTACATTTAGAAGCGCGCAGATACACAGGTCCTGTGTAATACTCAACATGTCAGGTGCAGGAATAAGGAGGACTGAGTTTTGAAAATACAAGTACAAAAGAATGAAAGTTACATTTAGAAGCACAGGGACACACAGGTCCTGTGTAATACTCAACATGTCAGGTGCAGGAATAAGGAGGACTCGGTTTTGAACATTATGAACAAACTCACATTCAGTGATTGTTCTTTACATTTCAGGTCTCCAAAGAGATTTCGTTTCAGGCTGCTGATGTGGACGCATGCAGATCTTTTCCAGACAACTCACCAGAGGTAATTTTCATCTTCAATGACCTATTTACTTTATAAAACAAACTCATGAGAGTGATATTCAGTACTATACAGATACACAGGTCCTATGTAATGCTCAAAATGTAAGATGCAGGAATTTGGAGGACTGATTTTTGAAAATACAAGTACAAAAGAATGAAAGTTACATTTAGAAGCGCGCAGATACACAGGTCCTGTGTAATACTCAACATGTCAGGTGCAGGAATAAGGAGGACTGAGTTTTGAAAATACAAGTACAAAAGAATGAAAGTTACATTTAGAAGCACAGGGACACACAGGTCCTGTGTAATACTCAACATGTCAGGTGCAGGAATAAGGAGGACTCGGTTTTGAACATTATGAACAAACTCACATTCAGTGATTGTTCTTTACATTTCAGGTCTCCAAAGAGATTTCGTTTCAGGCTGCTGATGTGGACGCATGCAGATCTTTTCCAGACAACTCACCAGAGGTAATTTTCATCTTCAATGACCTATTTACTTTATAAAACAAACTCATGAGAGTGATATTCAGCACTATTCAGATACAGAGGTCCTATGTAATGCTCAACATGTAAGATGCAGGAATTTGGAGGACTGATTTTTGAAAATACAAGTACAAAAGAATGAAGGTTATATTTAGAAGCGCGCAGATACACAGGTCCTGTGTAATACTCAACATGTCAGGTGCAGGAATAAGGAGGACTGAGTTTTGAAAATACAAGTACAAAAGAATGAAAGTTACACTTAGAAGCACGGAGATACACAGGTCCTGTGTAATACTCAACATGTAAGGTGCAGGAATAAGGAGGACTCGGTTTTGAACATTATGAACAAACTCACATTCAGTGATTGTTCTTTACATTTCAGGTCTCCAAAGAGATGCCGTGTCAGGCTGCTGATGTGGACGCATGCAGATCTTTTCCAGACAACTCACCAGAGGTAATTTTCATCTTCAATGACCTATTTACTTTATAAAACAAACTCATGAGAGTGATATTCAGCACTATTCAGATACAGAGTCCTATGTAATGCTCAACATGTAAGATGCAGGAATTTGGAGGACTGATTTTTGAAAATACAAGTACAAAAGAATGAAGGTTATATTTAGAAGCGCGCAGATACACAGGTCCTGTGTAATACTCAACATGTCAGGTGCAGGAATAAGGAGGACTGAGTTTTGAAAATACAAGTACAAAAGAATGAAAGTTACACTTAGAAGCATGGAGATACACAGGTCCTGTGTAATACTCAACATGTCAGGTGCAGGAATAAGGAGGACTCGGTTTTGAACATTATGAACAAACTCACATTCAGTGATTGTTCTTTACATTTCAGGTCTCCAAAGAGATTTCGTTTCAGGCTGCTGATGTGGACGCATGCAGATCTTTTCCAGACAACTCACCAGAGGTAATTTTCATCTTCAATGACCTATTTACTTTATAAAACAAACTCATGAGAGTGATATTTAGCACTATTCAGATACAGAGTCCTATGTAATGCTCAACATGTAAGATGCAGGAATTTGGAGGACTGATTTTTGAAAATACAAGTACAAAAGAATGAAGGTTATATTTAGAAGCGCGCAGATACACAGGTCCTGTGTAATACTCAACATGTCAGGTGCAGGAATAAGGAGGACTGAGTTTTGAAAATAAAAGTACAAAAGAAAGTTACACTTAGAAGCACGCAGATACACAGGTCCTGTGTAATACTCAACATGTCAGGTGCAGGAATAAGGAGGACTCGGTTTTGAACATTATGAACAAACTCACATTCAGTGATTGTTCTTTACATTTCAGGTCTCCAAAGAGATGCCGTGTCAGGCTGCTGATGTGGACGCATGCAGATCTTTTCCAGACAACTCACCAGAGGTAATTTACATCTTCAATGAGTTATTTACTTTATAAAACAAACTCATGAGAGTGATATTCAGTACTATTCAGATACACAGGTCCTATGTAATCCTCAAAATGTAAGATGCAGGAATTTGGAGGACTGATTTTTGAAAATACAAGTACAAAAGAACGAAAGTTACATTTAGAAGTGCGCAGACACACAGGTCCTGTGTAATACTCAGCTTGATAGGTTCATACATTAGGTGGACATTATTTCTTTTTTTTTAATTTAGAAGCCTAGACTCATTCAGTGTTCATCCCTTCATTTTAGCTCTCCAAAGTGTTGCTGTGTCAGGCTTCTGATGTGGATGCCTGCAGATCATTTTCGGGCAACTCACCAGAGGTAATTTTCCTCTCTAACGACTTCTTAACTTTTACTTTTTTAAATTTTCACTCATATAAATTATATTCAGTTGTGTATAGATTCAGTTGGTTTTTGTAATCTTTAATTTCACAAGTTAATACATTATGAAGATTATAAATCCAGTTCAGTCTTCTGAAGCATGTATATTCAAATTATTTTTTGGGGTGGGGTGGGGTTGTTTTTTTGTTTTTTTTCATGTGAGATATCTGCTCACCATCAAGAATATGGAGCATGACCATATTCTTAAGGGTCATGCTCCATGCATGCTTTTATACAATATATTTATGTACAATACCAGTCAAAAGTTTTGACACACCTTCTCATTTTAATGAGAATGAGAAGTTGGCTCCAAACTTTTAACTGGTAGAGTAAATCCACAGTGAATGTATGTTTTTGTTCTATTTTAGTTGATTAGTTAGGTTTGTTCTGCTGAAGAACAAGCTAGGTTGAGAGGGGATCTTTTTTCTGTTATTCCAGGTGTGTAATTTTTCCTCTGAATTTTACATGGCAACAAGTTATTAATGTAGATTTAAGGTTTGAAGTTTCTAATTTCTAAACAATTTCATTCACAACAGGGATAACACATACAAATCATGTCACTTTCATCCTTAATTCATGTTTTTATAGAAACAGAGTACAAACGATTCATTGGTTTTGATATTCTACACTTCACAAGTGTCCGTTAAGATTCTTATCTTATGATTACACTTTTTTTTGGTCAACAGGACTGTGATCATGATCTTGTCCCTGACAAAATGTCAAGTTTAGAAAAATGTGTTTCATGTGGAGGACCTTTTGCACCTCTGAAATGGAGTGGTGTGAGATGTAAAGGTAATTTTTTGAAAATGGAAGGGGGGCTTCATCTGTATCTTTTGAATGTGATGCCACAGGAACACTTTTAAAAACCTGTTCCATGTGTAGCTGTGCTATATGTTTAAAATGAGCCATTTGCTGCTGCACTGACTTTTTAAGTACTTTCCATGCTACCTTCTTTTATTAATTCTTAATTTTCTCTTTCTAGTTTGCAACCAGTCCTGGCACAAAAAGTGTTATGTTAAACACAAGGTGGACATCACTGAACTTCTGCAAGTGGTAAGCTTTTTAGTAGAATTATTCTCGGTGCAATGCTTTCCAAGTATGCAAAATATAATATATGTATATACGATGGTTTTTAATCATTATCAGGTCTGTACAGAACCAAGTTCAAGTGAGGTGGTATCATCAGAAGAGGAGTATGTTCCTGATTCCATAGATGATTCAAACAGCTCGTGCGATGACAGATCAGAGCCTTTAAAAATCAGTTACAAACAAGTACAGAATTGTGAGGTCTCCACCAGCAAGTCTTCTTCCAAAAACAAAAGACACCACCAAGAAAGTTTTGTAGAGGAAAACAGAGAGCCCGTTTCTGAAGCTGCAGAATCATCAACTGAAGATATGATCAGCACAAGTCAGCTTGAAGTATCAAGAGTTACTGGCAATATAGGAAACGCTGATGCCGAAGACATATTTGTTGATGATGGTGCTGATGCTATGGCTGAAAAAGTCTCAAACACGTCATCCTTGCTCAGAAATAAAACTTACTGCTACATTTGTGGGAAACTACAGACAAAGTTTACACGTCACTTAAAAACTCACGAGAAAACACATGCAGATGTTGCTCAAGTTTTAAGTCTTCCCAAGAGGTCCAAACAACGTATGAAAATGCTTATAAAGCTTCGCAACAAGGGAAACCACAAGCATAACTCAGAGGTCTTGGCGAGTGGAGTTGGATCACTAAAACTAAGACGCACATCAAAGAAAAAGTACAATGCAAAAGATTACATTCACTGCATGTACTGCCAGGCATTATATCTGCGACGAGATCTTTGGCGACATGTTCGAAAATGTTCTTCAAAAGCAGTAGAAGCCACTTCAGAGATTGGAAGAAAAAAAGTTTTGTCTTTGGCCTCTATGAATGAGTCAGCTTTGTGTCAGCAGATATCACCAGGTGTTTGGAGCGTGTTAGCTGTTATGAAAGATGATGAAATAACTTCTACTGTGCGAAGTGACTTCTCTATTCTTCAGCTGGCCCAATCATTCTTTAACAAATATGGACAGGATCCCACCAAATATGACTACATTCGCCAGAGACTCAGAGAATCTGGAAGACTCCTGCTCACGCTTCGCAAGGAATTCTCAATACATAGTCTTGAGGATGCTGTGAGACCTGAAAATTTTGATGTGGTTATCAAAGCGGTCAAGAAAGTATCCGGGTATGATGAAGAAAAGCACTGCTACCGTACTCCAAGCCTTGCTCTAAAGTTAGGTCACTCACTACAGAAAGTCAGTGATATTTTACATTGCAGAGCACTCATGGCACAAGACAGTACGCTGATAAAGTCAACCCAGAGTTTCAAAACTCTCTATGCTACAAAGTGGTCTGAACTCATCTCTCACACCGCTTTAACTACGTTGAATGAGCAGCAGTTTAACAAGCCCTCCACTCTTCCTTTCACCGAAGATGTTCAGCGTCTTCACAGACATCTGGAGAAGACTACAGAACAAGCATTGAAGGACTTGGAAGACAATAGTTCACCAAAATCATATAGTGAACTGTGTAAAGCCACCATGGCAAATATAATACTTTTTAACAGAAGAAGAGGGGGAGAAATTTCAAAGATGACAATGAATGGCTTTCTGGAAAGAGACACAAGTCCCCTGCATAAGGACGTCGCATTTGGACTGACAGAATTTGAACTTCGCCTTTGTCAACACTTCAGTCGTGTTGAATTAAGGGGTAAAAGAGGCCGGAAGGTTGCAGTGTTACTCTCGCCAGACATGGTGAATGCCATAACATGCCTAATAGAAAAAAGAAAAGACTGTGGTGTTCTGGCAGAAAACCTGTTCCTGTTTGCCAGACCTCATTGTCTGACTCCCTACAGAGGACAGGACTGTTTGAGGTTTTATGCCAGTGAATGTGGGGCTGAAAACCCTGAGCTCCTCAGGTCAATGCAATTACGCAAACATGTTGCAACTTTGTCTCAGATCTTGAACCTCAAGAATCACGAGTTGGACCAAGTTGCTAACTTCCTTGGCCACGATATTCGCGTTCATCGTGAATATTACAGACTTCCTGAGGCTACTACCCAGCTGGCCAAGATATCCAAACTGCTGCTTGCCATGGAGAAAGGATCTCTCAGAAGCCTTCAAGGCAAAACACTTGACGAGAATGAAATCGAAGGTAATGCCATTTAAAGTTGTTTACATTAAAAATTAGACATGTTTCTAGCAAATATATGGTAGCAAAATGGAACACACATTGTGCATAGGCAACTTATAACACTTTAACCTCATGGTTCATTAAGGCAATATAATTTATTTTAACTAGACAACCTACAGTTGACCGATTCAGATGCTGAGAGTGAGGTCGATGCTGAGAGTGAGGTAGATGAAGCAAATCTCACACATCCACAGACCGGTAAGTACTGTGTGATATATATATATATATATATATATATATATATATATATATATATATATATATATATATATATATATATATAAGGAATCTGTTGAGGAACCTAGCGTGTATTTATTGTCACCAGATGGTTAGACTTTTAACAGTTTAGCTACATGCTATGTTGTATTCGTAACCAATTTTAATTTCACTGTCAAGTCAATAACTAAAATTTCTTGCTGTTTTCTAGTATTTCAGACATATATTGAGGGGACATTAATTTGTATCTGAAATACTAGAAAACAGCAAGGGCCTGAATGACTTAGGTCCCAGATAGCAATTGAGCACTCATGCAAAGAGACTTCCACAGTTGGTTTGTGTTCTACAGATGGGTCTCTCTGAAGTCGCATAAAAAGATGGCAAAGGGTGTAGTATGTCAATTAGATTTTTGAACATTTCCTGGTTTATTCTGTAAAAGTGTGCTTTTGTCCAAACTTGACTTCATGTGCCAAATGAAATTCAGTCCCAAGGACTTCAAATTTCAGGGGAAAAGGCAAATAACCATAAGATATTATTATTATTATTATTATTATTATTATTATGAGAGTAAACATTACCTTTCCACATAGCAAGTTAACCAAAATTTCACTGTAATACTTTTACTCATCTTTCTATGTATGCAATGAAATATATTATATTTTATTACAGGTTCTGCAGGACCATTGATGGCTAGGCAACCTGTCGAGGAACCTCCATTATCCATTATCACCATTATCACAAGGTTAGCCCATATCCTCAGTATACTAACATGTCACCATTTTTGATTGCTTTTAGGCTATGAAATAATGCACAGTGGATTCAGACCTTCTTCACTCATTTCAATTTTGTTGTCACAGCAACAGTTCAAATAAATGGGTGATATGTAAGCTAAATTTCAAGTGATCTGAATGTAGAATACAGAAGTAGTAGCTATAACTGATGACCAGGACAGTCTTTTCAATCTAACAATTTACTCATTGAATACATTACAGTGCAACAATTAACATATAGGCATGGCTGCTGCTTTTCAGTGTGCACAACAGCAACTACAGCGTCTAGGCTTGCACTTCCTAATATAAAAATAAAAGCACTTCCTATCATACCATTCACAATGATGAATCAACTTAAGCAAATAATGTTCTTAGCTTTCAACTGCAGACAGTTGAGTTCAGACTGGCCAATGCTTAAGTACAGGGAGTTACATTAATCTAAGCACAATGTAATAAAGGCATGAATGACTTTTTCTAAATTGCCCCTTCTAAGATAAGGTTTGACTCTGGCTAGAAGCCGAAGCTGAAAGAAGCTAGCCTTGACCACAGAGCTAATCTGCTTGTCTAATTTGAACACCCCATCAATAACACCAAGATTCCTTACCTGTGATGGTATATAAGGTGCTAGTAGGCCAAGAGAAATGGTAAGAACCTGGACCAAGTCAGGGTGACCAAACAGGTTAATCTGTTTTGTTTTAATTTAATCTTAAGAACTTTAAGTCCATCTTTGTCTTAATATCCCTCATGCAATTAAACACAGCATAAATAGATTTCTTGGAAGGTGCCTTTAATGGCATGTAAACCTGCACATCGTCAGCAAAGCAGTGAAAAGGAATATTATACTTCCTAAATGTCGACCCCAGGGTAGCATGTAAATGGAGAACTGTAGAGCACCAAGAACTGACCCCGGGGGAACCCCACAGGTCAGAGGGGCCACCGAGGAAGAAAACTGCCCCAACAGCAGACAGAAGGCTCTATCTGTGAGGCATCCCCTCATTAACAAGGAGTAGCGATGCAACCTCCCAACAAGCATGTAGTTTTGAGATCTGACAGTTTCAAGTTGAAGGTGGGACTGCATCAAGGATCAACTCTCAGCCCCTTATTTGTCCTGCTGATGGACAGACTAACAGTTGAGGTCAGACAGGAATCTCCATGTAATATGATGTTTGCATACAGTATCATGATTTGCAGTGAGAGCAGGGAACAGGTAAAAGAGAACTTCGAGAGATAAAAGCTTGCACTGGAAAGAAGAGGAATGAAAGTCAGTTGTGAGACAGAATACGAGTGTGAATGAGGACGGTGGTAGAACAGTCCGGTTACAAGGAGCAGAGGTTGCAAAAGTGGAGGAATTTAAGTAGATCAACTATCCAGAGAAATGAAGAGTCATGAAAAAGAGGTGAGGAAGAGAGTACAGGCAGGATGGAATGAATGGAGAAAATTTTCAGGAGTGGTGTGTGACCAAAGAGTTGCAGCAATAGTAAAAGGAAAGGTTTAAAAGAGAAGAGTGAGTCCAGCTATATTGTATGATTTAGAGACAGTGGCACTGAGCAGAAGGCTGAGCTGTATATGACAGAGGCTTAGATGTTAAGATTCTTTGTGGGACTAATGAGGATGGATAGGATTTGGAATGAAAATGTCAGAGGGACTACGCAGGTTGGACAGTTAGGAGAAAAAGTTAGAGAGGCCAGACTAAGATTGTTTTGGGCATGTGCGGAGGGACAGTGGACATATTGATCAAAGAATGTTAGAGATGGAGCTGCTAGGCAGGAGACAGAGAGGGGGACCAAAGAGATTGATGGATGTGGATGAGGAAACTTAACAGATAGTTGGTGTGAGGATAGAAAATGTAGAGAACAAGGGGAGGTGGAAGAGGTTGACTTGCTGTGGTGACCATCTGACCTGAAAGAAGGGGCTGATCTACTAAAGTATGTATTTGGTGGAATGTCTCCTTGTTAGTTGCCTGGTTTGCTTAGCTCTCTCTGTGATCGCATCCTTGTTTTGCAAAAGCTGGTTGACTTTCCAGTCACTGCTTGAGTCTTATTTTAGTGCATAAGTCAGCTCAATATCTTTTGTTATAAGCTGTAGTAGCACTGGGCATATCACACATCCATGTGTCGCTGTGAACTACAAGTCTAAACCGTACATCTGGATTTCATCATTAAGAGAATAAATTCATTATTTATCCATTAGTTGCTTAACACCATAAAGGAGAATCTTGGACTTCACAGTATTTAAGAAACCTACCTACAACAAATAAATGCTCATCCAGACCATTGTTATTTTTTGTTTTATAATCTTTTCTTTCTTCATTTCAGCACAAAGTAAACACACAGATGCTAAGGAGAAAGAACCCAACACAAAACTAAAGAAGGACAAAGAGCCCAGCAGAAAAAAGAACACAAATAAACATTCTGGTAAATGCTACCACACATACACAAGTCACTAAACACCAAATTACTTAAGCACAAAAGCACAACTGAAGCATGGTCAAAAGAAATTATCCACACCACCCAAAGGCAATATGGTGACCATTCTCTTTCTGCAGGATACTGTGAGCTGATATTTTAGCTAATATATCTGGCCTAAATGCACATACCATATAAAACTGTACCTTGTATTAAATTGATACATTTTCAAACTGTCAATATTCAGATGCTAGAAAATAGATGCAATTTAGTGATCAGTAATAGGACTAATGTTTATAGTACTTTCTTTATACATATTTTAATCTGTAATGTTTTTTCAAAACAGCAAAACACCAAAAAACTGTAATAAGCAAAGCAATGGGAATATATTTTCTAATTTGGTTATTAAGTTAGATTTAGTACACCAGGGTTCTCAACTTTGGGCTTTTGCTGATACAGCACCTATAGAGAAACGTGGTGCTGAGTGGGATCTAGGGACCAGCAAGCCTCTTTTGGCTTTGGATGGTTCTATGAAAGCTGCTGAGGCCTGTTTGTCAAACAAATACTATTTTGAAATTACGAAAATGCCTTTTCTTCAGAATTCAATCATATAATCAACCACACTTACCAAGCAAGTGTCAATGGCAGAATAAGCTGTTTAGCATTGGCAGAAATTTATTTTCATCTGTGCAACGCACATGCTCATTTCTGTAGCTTGTCCCGCTAATGTATGTTCTTTATTAATTCACATTTTAAAAGGGGAATAAATAGGCATTACATCAGTACATAATTTATAGCCAAGAACCATTGTTTTAACAAATAATATACTAAACACAAATTTCCTTATTTAAAAACTGTTTAAAATGGAGTTGGTTTTCATTAATAATTTATTTGTCTTTTTTCTAGTATCTCTGGAAAGTGCTAGAAGAGCAAAAAAGAATCCATGGTCTCCCATGGAGGTTGTCGCAGTCATATTGTTTTAATGTTTGTCAATGTGTTGTCTTTTACTACTATTGTATATTCATGACGTTTTCTGTTGTTTGTCCTTCTGCCTAGGGACTACAGATGCAAATTAGCAAACATGCTATAATCTGGCTCATTTACAATCTGTACTAAGTATTGATTGTTTTATTAATGTGCATTGTCCCAAATAAATAAAATAAAAAATAAAAATGAGACATTTTGGCGAACACATCAAAAAAGGAAAACTGGCCACTATGATTGAATGCCAGCAATGCAAGAAGGCTGAAGATCCTGCTCTGGCTGCCCGCTCTATCCAAAACATAAGAGATTTTGTAAGGAATCGGGGCATAACTATGAAAAGAAAAGAAAATCCTGGATAGAATATGGGAATGTGATGAATTGTCCTTTAGTGATATCATCAGGACACATGGGATATTAAGGGTAAGACCAGAAGCAATCTCTGTGTCCTGATGATATCACTGGTGGACAATTTAAATATTTCATCTTGTGGAGGCAGGAGAAGGGCTGACAGTATTCCAGTTATATTGGCAAACTGGGTGTTGAACAGAATATGTAAACATACTGATATTTTACAGTATATATTGTTTGGTGTGGATTGGTTACTGTACGTTTCAGTTTTATTTCTACTGTGAGACGATGGGTAAGTTCATCTTGTTCACTCAATTTTTGTTTAATCTGTTTGATGATTTAACAGACTTGCATAATTTCATTTTGCCATTCATAATTTTTCCTTTCTGTTCACAAATAGGATTCTGTTGCTTAGTGAAAGTTACTGCTACTGCCGCTTACTTAGTGAAGGTGCTGTAAAATGCAGTCCATGTCTTTCTGTTTAGTCATTTTTCATTTATCCATGTTGGCCTTTTTATGCATGAAAATTACATGTTTGTGTATGTGTATGGCCATTGTCCTGACAAATAAAGTTGGCCCTGGCAATTACTGTTTGTGTCATGGGCGGAGCTAAGTACCTCATTATTGTTTGTCCTCTTAATACAGCATTGTGTCAGGTTCTTATATTTTGAGTTCTGATGTGTGTATCTAAATTTTGAAGTGAGATTTGTGTTGTATAGTTCAAACAGAATTTTTTAAGATTTACTACATCTTTCTAGCATGAGTGGAAAGGGGTGTCCGTTTAGTGTTGCAAAAAACTGATTTGAAAAAATTGTCCTTCTAATACACCAAAACCAGTATGTGTGTGTGTGTGTGTGTGTGTGTGTGTGTGTGTGTGTGTGTGTGTGTGTGTGTGTGTGTGTGTGTGTGTGTGTGTGTAGGCTAACTTTCATTGTTTGTTGTGTTCCCTCACCTTCTCCTGCTGAACCTGTGTTCCATTAACTCATTTACCTGCACGCTGTAAAAAAAACAAACAAACAAACAAACAAACAAACAAAAAAGAATCCATAAAAGAAAAGAAAAGAAACTGACCATCACATATAAATATGGAAATTTGCTGTAATTAAAATCTGAAAAATGTCAATATTTCTACAGGACAATAAATTTAAATTTAGGTGTTTTATTTTAAAATGTTCATGAAATAGTGTATTTTTACATATTTATATGAAAATATTTACATGTGTAAAAACAGTGACACCATTCTAATACAATTGATCAGGCTTAACATTGCAGAAAATAAATGTTATTATATGGGTTTTATGAAAATTAGAGAATGTCATTGTTTACAAATAGACCACAAAAGAAAGATTTTGTTATAAAATAAATAAACAAAAGTGCTCTGTTCCAAATGGCTTTGAATTATCTATACAAACAAAACAGAATTAAAATTAAAAATATGGCATTAAACCAGGGGACCCCTAAATTTAGAGTCACACTGAAGATGACAAGTTTCTTTGGTGCTGTAGACACCTGAAGATGTTTACATTTGTAGAAAGAAAAGTCATGTTTCAATTCAGCTGCAGTTGACAACAGGTACAGTTCAGGTTTTCTGTGAAACACAATGAAACAATTGCCCACCTTCAAGGAAAGATTTTTTTTTTTTTTCCCTACTGGTATCATGAGGTGTTAGAAACAGTCCATTTAGGTTGCACAGGTAGTCCAGCTGAACCGGGATGGCAGGCTGATGGGTGCAGTGGCAAGGTTTATTGTGTCACTAAGCACAGTCAGCACAGTGTGACAGAGGTACCGAGAGATGGGTTATTACACCAGGAGAGCAGGACATGACGGGACTGTAGAAGAGCATCACTGAGCTGCAGGACCAATGCCTGCTTCTTTACAATCTAGACAGCAAAAACATTAAATTACACATAAAACAATTATATAATAAGAAAACACAAAACAAATTAAAACATATATCATTAATTACAATACATTAAAATCAACTTAATGATCACAAATCTGATTCCTCTTTAGCCATTGTTTAAAATGATAGGAGACTGAAGGAGAATCATGGGGAAACATGATTGGAAGCAGTTTGTTCAGTTATTCATGAAATGACAAAAGTGTGCTTCTCTCAGAGAGAAAAAGCTCAGAAATCACATAAACAGCTACTGCGATTGCAAAATGGTAATGACACTCGGCTTTCTTGTTTAAAATGACAGGAGATTGATATGGAGTTTGTGAAGTTATTCATGAAATGACAAAAGCGTGCTTCTCTCAGCGAGAAAAGCTCCAAACTGAAAAAAAATCTACTGCGGTTGCAAAATGGTAATGACACGCGGCTTTCTTGTTTAAAATGATAGGAGATTGAAGGAGAATCATGGGGAAACATGATTGGAAGCAGTTTGTTCAGTTATTCATGAAATGACAAAAGTGTGCTTCTCTCAGAGAGAAAAAGCTCAGAAATCACATAAAAATCTACTGCGATTGCAAAATGGTAATGACACTCGGCTTTCTTGTTTAAAATGACAGGAGATTGAAGGAGAATCATGGAGTTTGTGAAGTTATTCATGAAATGACAAAAGCGTGCTTCTCTCAGCGAGAAAAGCTCCAAACTGAAAAAAAATCTACTGCTATTGCAAAATGGTAATGACACGCGGCTTTCTTGTTTAAAATGACAGGAGATTGAAGGAGAATCATGGGGAAACATGATTGGAAGCAGTTTGAATGGAGTTTGTTCAGTTATTCATGAAATGACAAAAGTGTGCTTCTCTCAGAGAGAAAAAGCTCAGAAATCACATAAACAGCTACTGCGATTGCAAAATGGTAATGACACTCGGCTTTCTTGTTTAAAATGACAGGCGATTGAAGGAGAATCATGGAGTTTGTGAAGTTATTCATGAAATGACAAAAGCGTGCTTCTCTCAGCGAGAAAAGCTCCAAACTGAAAAAAAATCTACTGCGGTTGCAAAATGGTAATGACACGCGGCTTTCTTGTTTAAAATGACAGGAGATTGAAGGAGAATCATGGGGAAACATTATTGGAAGCAGTTTGAATGGAGTTTGTTCAGTTATTCATGAAATGACAAAAGTGTGCTTCTCTCAACGAGAAAAGCTCCAAACTGAAATAACAGGTACTGCGGTTGCAGAATGGTAATGACACTCGGCTTTCTTGTTTAAGATGAGTTTGAAATCTGTTGAAAGTTGTACATTCTCTTATTACAGCTGGAATATCATTCCAAATCTCAGCACACTTAACTGATAACACCTATGTGCTAAACATTGTATGTCTAAATGTTATTACACAGTCACTTCTAGTAGAGGCGGTAGTTAATCTCCCACTAATATTTAATTTTAACACGATGAACTCACCCAATGAAGGTGGAACAAGCCCATGTAAAATTTTATACATGGAGCAAACAAGCTTACATTTAAATGATCAAAACTTAAAATGTCTGGAGTATAAGACAATGATGAAAAGGAAAAGGCTTTTTAAACACTTTTAAAGCCTTTTTAATAAAGATTCTATTGGTTTTAAAATAGTAGTACTTGTTAGTGACCAGTTAGTAAAACAATATTCTATGTTAAAAAAAATCATAGAGGGAAGAAACATTCTAGCTGCATTTTCTGGCAGTGATGAGCTAATTTGCCTAAAATTGTGTAAATTAAAATTAATGATCTTAGCTATATTTTTAACATGATTCTTGAATGGTAAAGTGGAATGTATCATAATACCAAGATATTTAACTTCATGTACAATCTGAAGTTCTTCTTCCAGAAAAACATTTGAAGATACTCTTGATATTAGCCATTTTGAAAAAATTATACAAATGTTTTCTTTACATTAAGTAGTAGTCATGACCTGGTAAGTGACTCTTGAATACAATTCATAGCTTTTGTCAGTTTTTCAAAACTTCCATACCAGTCTTTGCCTGCATAAAAATAACAGCACCATCTGCATACAACTGAGCACTGACATCTGAACAAATATTTGGTAAGTCATTAATATATAACGAAAATAAAAGTGTTCCAAGTATGGAGCCTTGAGGTACTTCTACTTTGCAATCGATGTAGGGAGATTTGATACCACTGATAGATACACACTGAATTCTGTTTGCCAAATATGACTTTATCCAAAGGATCACTTGTCCAGACAATAGTTAACCTAGACCAGGGCTCTTCAACTCCAGGCCTCGAGAGGTGTGTTGAAGCAGAGACACATCTAAAACCTGCAGGACACCGGCTCTCGAGGCCTGGAGTTGAAGAGCCCTGACCTAGACAATGGTATTCGATGATCAACATTATCAAATGCCCTTTTTAAATCAAGAAAAACAGCACCAACAAAAGCATTAGTATCCAAAAAATATTTTACTTTTTCTAGAAAAACATTCATTGCTGTTTCACAAAAACCAAACTGAATAAGATGCAGAGGTGTGTAACCTTTATTTAAATGATCTATTAATTGTTTTCTATCCATTTTTTAACAATTTTAGAAACAACCAGTAATATACTAATTGGTATATAATTTTTAACATCTAATTTATTTCCCTGATTTGTAATTTGGAGTAATCACTGCTACTTTCCAAGTTGTAGGAACAACATTAGTGTAGTGTAGCAGTATAGACATCGCTTAATGTGTCTGCTATTGGTGGCCAGTGACAGAGGAGCAGTATCAGCTGCAGCTCAGTTCATTCTGCTAAGGCTGGGTTTTAATATTGTCATGTCCTGGGCTATGCCCAGTGTTTTGTGTTTGTTGTTTTAATGTACTGTTTCTTTTGTCATTATCCTGACTCATGTTTGGTGATGCTGGTATCTTGTCTCTGTGTTTTGTTACCCTCTGTTCTTGTGTCAAGTTCTTGTGTCTTAGTCATGGTCCGTGTTCCACTTCCTGTTTTATTTTGGTAGTGTCTTATTTCTTGTCCACTGTGTTGAGTTTTCCTTCCTGTGTCTTCCTCTCAGGTGTTCCTCATCGCCTCATTATCTAGTGTGTATTATCATCAGTTCATTGTCAGGTCGTTGTTTACATCATGGTGGAGTGTTTGTGTGTTCCTGTTTCCAGTTCTTATCTTGTTTTTGGATTATGCACTCGGCCTAGCTTTCAAGTGGATTTTGGTTTTATTGTTTTTGTAACTCAATAAATACCCTTCAAAGTTATCAGCTGCCTATGGTGTTCTGCATTTTGGGTCCAACTCTGCCTGACACACTGCCCGTTATGACAAATATGGGTTCATACCCAGTGTTTTACAGAATATGTGTGGGGTGTTTACGGCCCCCATTTTTGTTCATGTGTTTTGTTTATTTTCTGTTCACTGTTTCTATTTCATTGCTGGAGGCCATGGTGGTGGCAGTGCTGATGGCTTGGGAGGTGGTGTCCCTCTGCCCCTTGTCTTCATGTTTCCTGTGTGGTTGTCATGTCTCTGAGTGATTTAGTTTGCATTAGTTTTCTTTAGTGCGAGGGGTCCATCCTCCCTCACACTGATCCCTGTCCCCCATAGGGCCCCAGGTACTAATTATGATTTTTGTCTTTTTTTTTTTTTAGTTTTTGTGTATTTGCATTTTAATTTTCTTTTTTTTATAGAATTAAAATTTTATTGTTTTAACACATTGAACCACGTCTCCTGCCTCATTGGTGGGCAAACCTGTGAGTGCCTTTTGGTAAAACCTAAAATCCCTGTGTGAAATTCCCAGGGTTGCATTGTCTGGCAATCTATTATTGAGATACACCATTCAACCCTGGTTGCACCACATCTTGGAGGTGTTGTCAGAATCCACTTTTAAAAGGCAGAGACATGTGTTCTTGTTTCCCTTTATTGTTTTCTCTTAATGTATTTTTTTCTTTTCCTCATACATTGGCAAATTGCAAGACAGGACAGCAGTGGTTCCCCTCCCCCTGTGTGCTTCATGTAAATTTGGAAAGGTGCTTTCTACAGATTTAGCTCTTCATGGTGCTCTTACAATACATTAACTGTTTGTAGTGTTTTTTCTGCAGTTTTGGAGGAAGAAATACAGGAATTTAGGGAGTTAATTGTACAGTTGAAAGCTGAAAATGAGCAGTTGAGACAGGAACAAGCTACAACACAAGTCCTGCATAAGCCAGCGGATGCCACTCTCACAGCAGATGATTACCAAAGGGCAGAAAATATGCTGCTACAACAAGTGCAGCAAAATTGTTTTCCCTCTGACCTGGCCTCCTTGGAAGAGGGAAAGCCACTTAGGAAATCAAACTGTCTGATTACTCTGGCTCCAGCTCTGGATGCAACTAAAGGACTCATTTGTGTAGGATGAAGGAAGGAGCGTAAATAAGCTGCACAGTAGGCATACCATAAATATAACAATTTAAATAGAAATATAGTATCAAGTAGCATATCACAGCATAATCTTCACAACAAGGTGAAGGTGTTGAAATAACATTGCACAGGAGACAGAAATGAGACTGCATAGTAGAGAGGCAGGAAAATCACATGCTAGATGAGTTACTGGAAAAGAATGTGTGTTTTGGTCTGATGTTTTGTGCCTACAGGTCCCAGATGAGGCCATTAACTGACAACAGCAAAGGGCACAGAAGAAGGAACTGATAAGCATGCTACATGTCCCCCGCCATACAAGGTAACATCTTGCATATTTCAATAACTGTGTAACAGGGTTGTCAAACCCTGTGTATAAAAAGTGGACTAAGATAGAGAGCAGCGTCAGACTTGTGTGAAGCTGCGCCGACTGACTGTATTAGGCAGCTTCGACAATTCTGAACCAGAGTACTCTGTAACACTTCATGTGACGTGGGTGTGTGTATTAAACATCTCCTTCATTGTGATCCAATGTCTGACTAGTGAATTTTTCCCGATTAACGAACATGCAAGGACTTTGTCACACTCCCCATATTGACTAATCCACTATCCACCCAGTTGTGCTCGATCCTAAACACAAGATCATTCAGTTAATTACTAAGGATGTGGATGAAAACTAATGCCATCCCAGAGCAGAACAAGGGTTTGCTGAAGCTCACAGGAGGCACTGGATATTGCGGGGGAGAGAAGCAGTTAAGCAACACCAACGAGGGTGTCTTGATTGCAGGAAGTGGAGAGGCAAACCAGAGATACCAAAGATGGCGGACTTGCCTCTTACAAGACTCTGGCTTCATCAGCCTCCGTTCTACTCCACAGGTGTGGACTGTTTTGGCCCATATATTATCAGAGTTGGCCAATGGAATGAGAAGTGATGGGGCATCATATTTAAATGCCTCACTACGAGAGTGGTCCACTTGGACCTCCTCTCTGCCATGGACACAGATACTTTTCTTGTGGCATTTCGTTGATTCATAACACGCAGAGGGAAACCATTTGAACCGCTTTCTGATCAAGGCACCGACTCCAGAGGAGGGCAGAGAGAGCTGAAGGAAGCTTTTAATACCATGCAATCCAAAATACAGACACGGCTTGCTGCTCAGCACGTGAAATTCACTTTCAACCCACCAAGTTTGCCGCATTTTGGTGGGTGCTGGGAGAGAGAGATTCGCTCCTTGAAGCAGGCCCTACAGACCACTTTAGGGGCACAGACTGTAACAGAGGAGGTTCTGCAGACTGTTTTTACAAAAGTCGAAGGGATTCTGAATTCAAAGCCCCTGGGTTATGTATCATCAGATGTAGCTGATGTGGATCCAGTCACTCCAAACTCTCTGTTGATCCAGATGCAGCTCTTCCCCAGGTTGTCTATCCTAAATCCGAGATACTGAGTAAGAGAAGATAGTGTCACAGCCAGATATTAGCTGAGCATTTCTGGAAGCATTTTATTAAGTATTCTGAACCCACAGACCAGGCACAAATGGCAAGCAGAGACTCCTGCCATTCTCATGGGCAAAGCAGTTATGATCGTTGATCCCCAACTTTCCCCTGCATTATGGCCTGTGGGACTGATCACAGAAACCTTTCCCAGATCAGATGGAAGGATCTGAACTGTCAAGGTAGAAGTGAATGGGCGTGCATATATCCGGCCTCTTATACAACTCATCCATCTTCCAACTTTACCAGACTAGTGAAGGGTTATTGACTGATGAGCTGTATGCCTGAGCAGATTTCCACTGAAAATCTGGGGGCGGCTGTTAAAAATCGCATCCTGCAGACATGCGTTTGCCGCATGGAAGGAGGAATACATCTATCAGTTAATCACAGCTCGCAGTCACCCTTCCCCTGCCATAGCAGTGGAGAACTTAGGCCCATTTACATGACACCGTTTCCACTGGAAACTGTGTCATTTTGATGCATTTCAGCCTTCCATTTACACGATAGCGTTTCAGAAGCGATCTGCGTTTACACGGTAACATGTGAAATGATGAAAATGATGTAGTTTCCATGCCAGGCCACAAGTTGGCATTGGTTTTTTTCTTTGCAAAGCTTGTTTACGCAAGACGCGCATGCGTGGAGAGACACAGTAGCATTACTTACTAAAACGGCCAATGTGAGAGGTTTTGTGGACTGACGATAAGGTTGAATCACTGCTGCACAAAATGCTGAATTACAAAACTGTAAAAACACAAGAAAAGCACAAAAAGCACTCGTGAATCTGCGAGTATGGTTTATCAATTTGCACATGCGTAGAAACCTGTGGCAATCGCAACCATAGTGTGCATGTGCAAGTCACCTGTTTTCAAATCACGCCGGTTTCAAGTGTTTACACGAGAACGTAAGCCGGTGCGTTTCTGAAATGCTCCACTCTGGACCCCGTTTTTGAAACACATCGTTTTCACTCCGTTGTCGTCTAAACGGAAGGCTGAAACACATCAAAACGCTACGTTTTCATTTTGAAACGGCGTCGTGTAAACGGGGCCTTAGTCAGAGGAAGCCACAGCAGCACACAAGTTATTGGACTTCAATTCAATTCAATTCAATTTTATTTATTTAGCACCAAATCACAACAAACAGTCGCTTCAAGGCGTTTTGCACAGAACCCTGTGGAACTCCATAATTAACCTTAGTGTGTGAAGAAAACTCCCCATTTACATGAATAAATTTAGAGTCTGTTATATAAATATTATTCAAACCACTTCAGTGCAGTACCTTTAATGCCTATAGCAAGCTCTAATCTCTGTAATAAAATGTTATGGTCAACAGTATCAGTACCTGAACAGAATAAGTGAAAGAGAATAGATTGATGGAATAATAAGTGAAGGAGGTGTTGCTTCTGATGGATGATTCACATTCTAAAAATGCTCTTACATGCCTTTCCTCACTGCAGGGCTTTAATTGATGAGACACACACAAGATGTTTGTGTAGTGTAGTGCAGGTTCCCAAACTGCATGAAATTGTAACAGGAAATAACTTTGTATGTGTTTCTAAGCTTTGTCATTGCTTTTGCTCATTAAATCAGCTATTTTCATGTTCAATTTGATGTAGATTTTCCTCATACTCTACCTTTTAAAAGGTCACAATGTAGAAATATAACCACTACCACACAGTCCATAAACTGTTTACTTTAAGTCAGTCACACCTGTGCCAGGTGAACCCTTCATTATATTATTGTGGCCTAATTGGCAGCAGCACTGCACCCCCAAGTGGTAGAAGGTTTTACAGGCCAAAGCAAACATGTCTCCTACAGTCAGAGAATTTATGGAGTTTCTAGAAGAAGGATGGTTTTTACAAACCGTTTACATCGTTCTGATTCAGCCTCATGTTAGTCTGACAAGACGGGAAGTAGACTTGAATCCAAACTCAAGAGACAAAAGATGCAGTAAAACAGGAAGTAACAATAAACATACCAACACATGTGACTTGACAAGGATGTGACTAAGGGAACAGGAAGGGAAAAACTAACCTATAAACCAGGGATCCTCAAATCCAGGCCTCGAGGTCCGGTGTCCTGCAGGTTTTAGATGTGTCCCTGATCCAACACACCTGGGTCAAATATAGAAGTCATTAGCAGGACTCTGGAGAACTTGACTGCATACTGAGGAGGTAATTCAGCCATTTGGACACATCTAAAACCTGCAGGACACCGGGCCTCAAGGCCTGGATTTGAGGATCCCTGCTATAAACCATATAAGGCTAAATATCCCACAAACTCAACAATCCCAGGTCCAAGACTCAGAGACCCATGGCCGGCTCCCAACAGCCTTAAACAAAGGTCCACCTGGGTGGAGGGGGCGATGCACAAAGACCAAGTCTTAACACAAACACAACCTGAAAGTTCAGAAACACAAGCACAGTTCTGAGGGCTGGTCCAGCAGAGGGGCCATCTTTAGAGGCAAAAGGGTTCAGGAGACTGGTCACAAGGCCGTTCAGTAACTTCATTTATTAGGAACCCCTGTTTATTGTATTTAAAGAAATATTTTCATTGAACCTTTAAAAGTTTTCCTCACAGTAATGAAAGTTTTCTGGAGTTTTTATTAGATTTACAGTTTCAGAAACCGCTCACACCTTTCTGATGTCAGATTAGAACATCTGTGTCCAACCCTGTGTTTGATTAGAGTTATTTAATGAGTTACTACATGTCTGTTTAAAATTATTATTTGGCATCAATTTATTAATATTTCAAACAGTTTGGATGTAGCAGGTGGACGCTAGGACCCAGGTACTGTTTAGCTCAGGTGTGTGAGTTTGACTCTCAGCCTTGTGTTCACTCTGGTGCATGCACAACCTCGTTGTTTTAACGAGAAATATGTGACTGTCAGGGTGATGGGGATAGAAGGGTTTTTTTTTTTCTGAATGTTAAATATGCTGTACTGGATTTGAATCTGATTTTTACTGATGGATGATTCATTGTAAAAGTGGGTTTGCTAACAGCCTACCCCAGCTGCCATAGGGTAGGAAGCAGGGTGCACTCTGGACGAGTCACCAATCTCTCACAGGGGAATCTCCAGTTTTACCAGGAACCCACAGGGACTGATGTCCATTGGATTTTAAGGCCAATGCTTTAACCACTTGATCCTCCTGGTGAATAAAGCAGATTCACTGAAAGAGAAACGCTGAAAGAAGAATGTTAAGAATACAATCAGTGATGTTACTGTCTCTCATATACCTGGGAATGTCAACTAGCGGCCTGTGGGCCACATCTGGCCCGCCAGAGCTTTCCAAATAGAACTGCCACAGGTACTATATGCCAATAAATCATCATAACCTGTTCAATATTTTCTCTGACTACTCTGAATTATCAATCAGATAATCGGATAAGATCGGACCATGATACACAGCAGGAGAATGCATGGAAGACTTGTGATCAATACTATATCAATAACAAGTTTAAAAAGAAGAGTCTTTAAGATTTTGCATATTATGTACCTGTTTACACGGTCCTTATGAGATTTATATAAAGTTTCAGTGAAGGAAAAGTCACATGACAACAAACCGCAGCAGAGCAGGGGAAAAGAGCAGGGGAAAAGGGGGAGGAGCAAAGTGTGTCACGTGTGGAACGTGTGCAAACATAGCTGCCATGTGAAGAAACTGGAGCAGCGGACTGAATTTAGAGGAGCAACACAAACTAAAGTATTGTAGCGATTCTCTTAGTTAGAGAGCGTGTTGATGTTGTGGGATTTCGGACTGTTCGGGAGGTTCGTGAAGGCAGCATGGAGAGAGAGAAAAGACCGAGAGCTTGCCTGTGTGTGTGTGTTGCTGTTCCGTTGTTGTAGTTGTGGTTGGCGTGGCTGTGGCCTACAGCAGCCGTTTTTCTGCTAATAAAGACGACCTTTGTTGTGAACATCGCCGACTGTGGAAGTGTGTTTACAACGTTACAGTATGTATCCTATCACGTTAGTGTCGATCCGATACCAATACCGACGTCGGTATAACATCTATCGCTGTTTGGATCGATCCGCCCAGCCCCACTTGAAGCAGCAATGCGTTCAGTTCAGTATCTGAGAGAGTTCATCAAGGAGAGACTAACTGCTGTTTGTGAAGAAATCTTCTCAGAGGTTCAAAAAACCATCGTCCAGTATGAGGAGGAGATCGGCCGTCAGCGCAGACTGCTGGATATCAGCCGGTGTTGTGCCAAAAAGTGATTGTCTGCTAAAAGGTGATTTTCGGTATTTTGCCCCAAAATAAGATAAGATAAGATAAGATAAGATAAGATAAAACTTTAATGATCCCACGACGGGGAAATTTGCGCATTACAGCAGCTCAGTACAGAAAACTAAAAATAGAATAGAATAAAATAAAATAGAAAAACACTATACACATATACATAAGCACTATATACAGAAAATATATAGTCAATACACACATGTACATATACACACATATACACACACATCAAAACACTATACACAGATATCAAAATATTATATACATTTGTAGCCGGTAAGGTACACAGCATACACGGTATGCATTATATGGGTGAGTGTAATAAATAAAATGTATCTGGACTGTAAGGATAAAGTGATGGCAGAGGAGGTAAAGTGTCCAAGTGACCCAAGACATTATGAAGTGTTGTACAGTCTAACTGCTGTTGGGATGAATGACCTGCGAAAGCGTTCCTTCCTGTTTCAGTCTCTGACTGAAGGAGCTGCTCAGCTCACCCACAGTCTCATGAAGAGGGTGATGGGGGTTGTTCATGATGGATGTCAGCTTTGCTAACATCCTCCTCTCACCCATCACCATCACAGACTCCAGAGGACATCCCAACACAGAGCTAGACCTCCGCACCAGTTTGTCGATCCTGCTCCTGTCCCTTTCGGTGCATCCACCCCCCCAGCAGGCCACTGCATAGAAAAGGGCAGATGCTACCACTGTGTCATAAAAGGTCTTTAACAGAGTCCTGCAGACACCAAAGGACCTCAGTCTCCTCAGCAGGTGGAGTCGACTCTGGCCCTTCTTATACAGGACGTCTGTGTTTGTAGTCCAGTCCAGCTTGTTATTGAGATGAACACCCAGGTATTTGTAGGAGACCACTGTCTCAATATCCTTTCCCGGTGCTGTAGGGGGTGGCTTCCTCCTGAAGTCTATGATCATCTGCTTCGTCTTGCTGGCGTTGATTTGGAGTGCACTGTTCTCACACCAGCCGACAAAGTCACTGATGACACCCCTGTATTCCTGGTCGTTCCCATCTGATACACATCCAATGATGGCCGTATCATCTGAGAACTTCTGTAGGTGGCAATGGCCTGAATTGTACCTGAAGTCTGAGGT
Source organism: Archocentrus centrarchus (assembly GCF_007364275.1). NCBI lineage: Eukaryota > Metazoa > Chordata > Actinopteri > Cichliformes > Cichlidae > Archocentrus > Archocentrus centrarchus. The sequence goes on along the minus strand of NC_044363.1, from coordinate 11,502,296 downwards.
GTACAGACTGAACAGAAAGGGTGAGAGGACCGTGCCCTGTGGCGCCCCCGTGCTGCAGACTACCACATCAGACATACAGTCATGGCACCTCACATACTGTGGTCTGTTGGTGAGGTAGTCGATGGTCCATGCCGTCAGCTGACTGTCTACTCCGGCTCCCTCCATCTTCCCTCTCAGTAGTGCAGGCTGGATGGTGTTGAAAGCACTGGAGAAGTCAAAGAACATGACCCTCACAGTGTTCCCCACCTGCTCTAGGTGAGAGAGGGATCTGTGCAGCAGGTAGATGACGGCATCGTCCACCCCAATGCCACAACGACCCAGAGTCAAATCTATTGACTCTCCTCCCCCCCTGCTGATTCCTCAGGCAATGGCCACATTTACAATTGAAGGGATGCTAATTGGAGCCATCAGAGTCGTCAGTTTGGACTAAGGGTCTTTTGACCCTCTTTCAGGACTTCAGGGGGGAGGTCGAAATCCTGGGGACTTGTAGTGTTAATACAATCACTTTTTGGCACAACACCGGAAACCCGACACGAACTCACACATCACAGGTATGGAAATGTTTTTGAGTCATTCTATGAGAATAGCTCAAATTGGACTTTGATATTTTAAAATTTTTTACCAAAATGTATTATGTGTATGTATATCCCTCAGCATTAAGGACATAGTTAACTATCAGAAAAACACATGTTCCCATCTTAGGGATTATTATCTATTTTTATAGGTCATTATTATCACAGTCTCTCAACCCCGTTACAATAAAACATGTAACGGGGTTGAGTGTGAGAGGGTTGTGATTTTCGCACATAATGACCATTGCTCCATGTAGTGAATACCAGAGAGAGAGAGAGCACATGTCATCCATGAGATTCAGAATTTTTACATATTCTTGAAAAAAAAACAACTTTTTCCATAAGTAATAGCTTTCTATCTTTTATTCATGTTACGGTGTTGAGTCACCGACTTTGACGACCACAATATAAAAACTTAAATGACCAAAATATAGAAAAACTAAGGAGTAACTTGCCTTTCTTTGCTGTCCTGTTGTCCAAAAGACTTCAGTGATGTCACTTTCTGATGTACGTTCTATCATGGATCATACCATTGTATTTATGGGGGGAGAACCATTCATGTAACGGGGTTGAGGGGTTAGCCAGGGAAAGAACTTAATAATGTGATTTTAATGAATAATTAACAGTTAATCTGGAAAAAATACATCAATAACAAAAGAGCACAAATAGATATTTATGTTGATATCAAAATTTCTTCATTTATTTATTAATTTCATTTAGTATTTTCAAAGTATACTCTTATCTACGCTTTGAGGGACATTTTTTTTTTTTTTTTTTTTCTCAGCTCTCAGCGGAGACGGTCGCGCTTTTTTTCTCTCCCCAGCCCTTCCTTTTCCCCCTGCTTTGCTGCTTGCTGCTTTAGAGCCTCTCTTCACACAACTTCCGAACTGGAATTTATAATTATCGATGTGGTCAGCTGGTCTCTCAACGCCATTGTTTTTGATCAATTTTTCACCATGAGGAGATTTAGGGAAGGAGAACCTTATTCCCTCTTATCAATTGACATTCCAGCTGGCTACGTTATGGATTCCTGTGTGGTGTGGAAGATGACGTGCCTGGCCATATTGTCAATGGAATACACACACATTTGGCTTATTGACACTGGGGTTTCTCCGAATTGGACCGGGAGATACCTGGTTTGTCGTTGCATTTCAGGAAGTCTAGGCAGCTGTCTGGCCTTGGTAAGGCTGCTTATGACGAGAACGTGGGAAAGGTACAGACTCAAACTCAGACTCTGTATATCTGGAGCTGATTCTGAGGGGTAAGATCTCGGAGATGTATGTATCTGTTTCTGCACGGCGAAGGAACGAACCAAGAAGATTCGGATGAATTGGATTTTTCGCCACAGAGAGGTGCCAGTAAGACTGAAGGCTGTCAACAAATTAATCAGTACAGTCTGTACCAAAACAAGTCGCAGAATCAGGAATTTGGCTCCCTGGCGGCCTTGGACTGCTGCTTATCAAATTGTCTCCGGGATGTTTGTAAACAGATGCTCTACGCCCCCGCTGTCCTGTCTTCTTCTGACCTGTGTTGGACTGATCTCCCTGACCTAGCCGCTGATGAACTCTACATCTTATCGGAACTGTTAGCTGAGGAGGGAGTTTGAGTCAGCCCCACAGTAGCCCGACCACCCCCCCTCACCCCCCGCCTCCGCTGGCTCCCCTGTCCATCCCTCCCCACCCTAGTGCTCCCATGCTATATGTTTCTGCTCTGTCGCAGAGGTTTTTGTAACCTTATACTGTGTATGTGTGAATGTATACAAAGTATGAGATGATTTTTTTCCTCACTCATACCTATATGTTTTCACTATTGTTTCTGTCTTTTTAATGGCAGCACCTCCAGAAGGGGGGCAGCATGGCCACAGTTCACCTATCTCCCCATGTTTGTTCTGTTTGTCTTCTTGGATGGGTGTTCTGTTAACTGTAATTTCCCCATTGTGGGATCAATAAAGTATCATCATCATCATCATGATCATCATCATCATCATGACTAAATAGGCGTTGTCAAGTGAAAAAACTATTTTTTTTCCCATAAAAGGATAAAATTGTGGTCAAGTTTTTTACACTATATCAAATAAAGCATTTTAATGTACATTTAAAGCTGTTTAAATATAATTTTTGGTAATCTATTTATTAAAATACAACTAAAGAGGTGAGAGGGACTCAAATTGTGCTATTTTCCTAGAATGCCTCTTTTAACTCTGTCCAAGACCGCAGTCACGCCAGCCACACTGGAGAGTCTGTACACCCAAAGACACAAGTTTGTTTGAAAGGCTTTTTTTTTTTTTTTTTTTTTTTTTGGATACTTTTCCTTTCTTGAGATAAATACATCTGTGATCACTTTATTGTTTGTAGCATTTTTATCAACTAATTCCACTTTTTTTTTAAAAAGCAGGGCCCTTTGTGACAGTCTTCATGTTTTATAAAGACTAAAGTGGCACAGTGCAAATAAATGTTTACAGTTTTTTTTTGCGCAATCCTGGTTTCTGGTGATGTGTAATCTTATGCTTCTTTTGTAACGTATGATTAACCAAATAAATTAAACTAAAAACAAAAGCCCAGACCTCTCTCTCCCCAGCCACCTCATGCAGCTCATCAGGGGAAACCCCAAGACGTTCCCAGGCCAGCTGAGAGACATATGCCACATTTCCACTGGTACCTACTCAAGCTGCCAAGTCAAGCTGCACTGAGTAGGTACTAATGGAAATGCGGCAATAATCTCTCCAGTGTGTCTTGGGTCTGCCCAGGGTACTTCTTCCAGTAGGACATGCCCAGAACACCTCACCCAAGAGGAATAGAATAGAGTAGCGGCTCTATCTCTAAGTGAGAGGCCAGCCACCCATCGGAGGAAGCCCTTTTCTGTGGCTTGTATCTGCAGCCTCATTCTTTTCATCATTACCCAAAGCTCGTGACTATAGGTAAAGGTAGGGGCATAGACTGACCAGTAAATCAACAGCTTCACCATGTCAGACCAGTGCAGCTCGAATCGGTCTTTCAGTCCTCCCCTCTCCCCTCTCCCCTCACTCGTGAACAAGATATCGAGATACTTAAACTCCTCTACTTGGGGCAACAACTTGTTCCAGATTTGGAGTGGGCTTTCCACGCACCCTCAAGAACAGGAGGAAGTCTGCAGCAGTCAGGAGGGAGAGCAGCTTGGACTGAAGCAGGAGGCTGAAGGCATCAGGACTGAAGAAGAGCGGCTCAGACTGTTGGACACTGTCTGGAAAACTGAGATAAAGTTACACAGAATGGGTATGTAAAATTGATGATCTCAATAAATGTTAATATTATTTATGTAGGATCCTAATCAGAGGTCAAAGTTACATTTAAGTTTAGAGACAGGAAAAATTGACAGTCCAACTGCTGTAAATAGCAAAGCAGCATGAATGCATGTCTTTGGCCTGAATTTTACATCAACACATTTCTGCATCACATCAGCAATGCTCTTTCTTTGTATGAAGCCACACTGCTGCTCACTGATTGTCGCCTCTCTTCTTAACATAGCTTCAACAACTCTTTCTCATATTGTCATTAACCACGTTTCAACTGACTAGGTGCCGTGCCCATGCCAGTGCTGGTGCCGGCTCCAGTGAACCAGCAAACCGCTTAAGAACGGGAGCGTTTTTACTGCACTTTGCCAGCTGATCTTTTCGTATGAGTGTGGGCGGGTTCTCGTCTGGAAACGGAAGCCGAAGGGCACAAACATGGCAGAACATGCTCCCCTGTCTTGTGCTGCAAACATATTTTAAGGTCCAAACCAAACTACTGCAGCATCTGTGTGCGACACAAGGTATCCACAGACAGTGTTTATGAGCAAGATGACGCACTTTGCGTCCTTTTATCTATGATATGAACTGATGCAAAGCAGCAAGTTCAGCCTTAGGGCCCAACCTAATTCACAGCCGTGAAAATTGCTGTTCTTGGTTCCAGACTTGCTAGCTTGCGGTGCTGGAGCTGAACCTGTTTTTTTTTTTGGCCGAGCACCGAGTGAATTCGCAGTGGAAAAAAACATTGAATGGTTCAAGCACTTGGCATCAGCACTAGCACTCAAGCTTCTTTCCCACCAACAGGGTTCCGGACCGGTGCCTTTATTTGAACCGTTAGGTGGGTTTTCCACTGCGGAAGCACTCAGTGCTTGGCCGAAAATCGGGTTCAACTCCGGCCCCGCAAACTAGCTGATCTCGAACCAAGAACGCGTGACGAAAGTGGCAGAAGGGCGTGACTGCCATCTCAACATCAAGTATTCTACCATATTACATGTGTATTACATGAGAAAAGCGAAGCAATTTTCACGGCTGTGAATTAGGTTGGGCTCTAAGGCTGAACTTGCTGCTTTGTATCAGTTCATATCACAGATAAAAGGACACAAAGTGCGTACTTGTCGTCTTGCTCTAATCGCTGTCTCTGTGCTGCACACAGATGCTGCAGTAGTTTGGTTTGGACCGTAAAACATATTTGCAGCACAAGAAAGGGGAGCGTGTTCTCCCACGTTTGTGCGCTTTGGCTTCCGTGTCCAGACGAGGACCCGCCCACGCTCATACAAAAAGGAGCAGTTCAGAGAAATGCGGTGGAAACGCAGGCCCGTTCTTAAGCATTTCACCGCTTTTATTGAAACCAGCACCAGCACTGGCACAAGCACCAGCTCCTCGGCGGTGGGAAAGTAGCATCAGTCAATGAAAAAAGAGCCATTGTACGGTTCAATACCTTTTTTACTCTGTAGTTACTACAACTCATCTTCGTTATGGAAAATCAGTACCAGCTTATTTCTTTGCCTTCAGGCATCCTCTCACTCCCCAAGTTTGTGTTAAACAATCTGGTTACTAATCTTCTGCACTTCCTGATTCACAAACTGTCCTCCATCCACCCTCCTCTCTTTCATTTTCTGCATCCATCACCTCCTCAAAGTACTCCATCTATCTTCTCAACACACTCTTCACTTGTTGTTACATTGCCATATTTATCTTAAATCACTCTAACCTGCTCCACATCCTTTCCAGCTTGAACTATTTCTTTCAGATTGCTCCATCTACATGGGAAGAAATCCAGCTGTGAGCACCTTCCTCTACTCTTATACATTATCCTATGTTTCCCATTCTTGAAGTATGTGTTCACCACAGCCATTTCCATCCTTCTGGCAGAATCCACCACTGTCTGTCCTTGTGAATTTCTCTCCTGAACACCATACTTTCCCAACACCTTTTCTTCATCTCTGTTCTCTTCACCTACATGTCCACTGAAGTCTGCTCCAATCGCCACGCTGTCCTCTCTGGGAACACTCTGTATGACGCCATCCAACTTTTATTGCTAAATCCTTTATTGAGACAGATAGTCTCATTGAAATCAATATTTTCTAAATAATATTAAGGTAATGTTGGCTTTCTTGTTTTCAGGCAACTTCAGTAACAGAGTTCAGATGTACAGTGTTTGTAAACATCATTGAAAACAAGGAAACCTGCAGAAAGTTTAAATAAATTGAGCTGATTTCAGATATCACTGACGGGAACAGGTGACACATGCACACTGAAGCAGGTTACCTGCCAAACAAAAATCACCTGACATCACAGAAATAAAGAGGACAGAATAAAAGTTATGTGTGTTGACTTACCGGGATTGAAAAACATGCCTTATAACTGTACCCAATCCAGAATCTGCATTAATTTAATAGAAAACACACCAACATCTTTACATTTCATATATATACAGCATCACAGACATTCACACTTGAAGCTGAACTTTGCTAATAAGAGTGTCAGAACTAAACAGTCATTTGCATCCATGCTCAAACAATTTGCTCAGTATGTAGAGACCTGTTAATGGTTCATATCAGAATATTTTTGCTCAAATGTTTGTTTTTCAGTCATTTTTCTCCATTTGTTTCTTCAGACCTCCAACACCAACATGTCTGTGAGGATAAGGTTCTTACAGAGCAGCAGGTCTGTAACCAGGAGAGGAACTCCAGTCTGGACTGGGAGGACACAGAGCCTCCACAGATTAAAGGGGAACAGGAGGATGAGGGAGAGCAGCTTGGACTGAAGCAGGAGGCTGATACTTTAGGAGAGAATATTCTTGTGTCAGAGAGTCTGAGTCAAAGTGACACAAGGAAAACGTCTCTGCAATGTGACACCTGTGGGAAAACTTTTCAGTATGAATCCCACCTGATGACACATCTAAGAATTCACACAGGAGAGAAACCGTATTCTTGTAACAAATGTGTGAAAAAATTCCGCCAGCTGGCATGCTTGAAAGCTCACATGAGGATTCATACAGGGGAGAAGCCATATGTTTGTAGTACCTGTGGGAATAGATTCATTAGGAGCATACAGTTAAAGAAGCACATAAGAATTCACACAGGTAATTTTCCGTATTCATGTAACATCTGTGAGAAAAAATGTATCCACTTATCAACACTGAAAGCTCACATGAGGATTCACACAGGGGAGAAGTCGTATCCTTGTATCACCTGTGGAAAAGAATTCAGTCGGAAATCAGCTTTGGAACGTCATGTAAGAGTTCACACAGGTGAGAAACTCCATTGCTGTAACACCTGTGGAAAAAGATTCATTTGGAATATGCAATTAAAGAGGCACATGAGAACTCATACTTGTTAAAGGTTTCATACCTACAAAATGTGGGTCAGGTGTGTGTTGTAGGTGGAGTTCCCACTGATGAGAAACCTTTTCATGATTCCACGGCTTTATGTCAAAATATTAGCAGTGGAGAGAGACAGAAAAATTGGGAGAAGAAACAGGGAAGACATGCGACAAATGGTAACAGATCAGGAGTTGAACCTGCACGGCCACACTACCACGTGGCATATATGGGTGCCTGCTCGCACCCTGAGCTACCCTGGTGCCCCATTCAAACTTCTGAGGTATAATCTCTAATATGTGATAGCAGCATAATGGAGTGTTCTGCCTTGTTTCACACACGTTTTTCTCTGTTTCTGATGTTTTTACTCTTTGGATAAACATTTCCTTTCACAAACTCCATGAAAATGTAACAGCAACTACGTTATTGTGTTTCTGAGCTTTGTCATTGCCATTATTCATCAGAATCAGAATCAGAATCAGAATCAGAAGGTTTTATTGCCATATGGGTGAACAGGTTCACAGCATTAGGAAATTTCATATGACTACTGTTATAATAAGACTGTTTTTAATAAATCTTAATGCATAAATATAACCACTACGACACAGTCCATTAACTGTATACTTCCTTTAAGTTGGTCACACCTGTGCCAGGTGAACCCTTCATTATATTACTGTGGCCTGTTTGGCAGCAGCACTGCGCCCCCAAATGGTGGAAGGTTTTACAGACCAAAGCAAACATGTCTTGTACAATCAGAGAATTCATGGAGTTTCTAGAATAAGGATGTAATTTTCCAAACTTTTTACATGCTTCTGATTCAGCCTCATGTTAGTCTGTGAATAAATGACAGTAAATGTACAGATCCTGGATTCTGGTCTCATTATGATTACACTATTATAGATGTAAATGTATTATTAAGTTTGATTGTGAGTTCTAATCTTCTCCCCAGTGCCTCTGCAGCTACACACCCTCATCTTCAGTCCTCTTCCTGCATGTTCGCATGAGAGGAATATTGCTGGCCGCATCTGACCACAGACATGGAGAAGTCTACTGGCACCAGAGTGACTGATTTAACAGAGGATAAAACTATAATATTAGAAAAATATGAAATTTCACTTTGTATTCTGTGTTTAACAGAGTGTGTGAGAGAGGGAAAGTATAGTATTAAATGCTCTGTATGAATGTGTGTGAACTTTAAACTCTTTGCTCAGCAAGAGTAGAAAATAAATAAAGTTTAGCCTGTTTGAAACCAGGAAAGAAAGATGCAAAAATACAGACTGAGTAAGTTAACAGACTTCTCATTATCACAGCTCTGTCATCAAGAAAGGAGCATTTGATGGAGTGCAGGTGTTACTCCATTAAATTCATGTTTAAAGGACAGTTTTAGTTTTTATTCTCGCTGCTGCAACCTCAGAGGAGTTTAATGGTTTGAGAAAAGAGTGAATATGGGCATACAGTGGGCTAGTGGCGCAATGGATAACGCATCTGACTACGGATCAGAAGATTCCAGGTTCGACTCCTGGCTGGCTCAGTCAGTGTCCCTATGAAGGAGAAATGTGAGTGTCTCAGAGGAAAAACAGGCAAGGTATGGCATTTTGCTTTAATGAATGACATGAAGTTCTCAGGTATTTATGCTGCTAAGGAAAGTAATGAATGAGAGTCAACTTTAACAAGTCCTTGACCGTGATTACCCATGGTTTCTACTTTTATTTTAATGGTAAATGTGGGGAATGTGTTTAATTAGAGTAGTGTAGCTGCAGAGTCTTTCTGAAAGCATGTTGAATATAGAGCTGCCAGGAGGAGGAGGAGAGGAAGACATAGAGGAGGTTCATGGATGTAATGAAGGTCATGCAGAGGGTTGGAGTAACAGGAGGATGCAGGGATAGTGTGAGATGGAGGCAGGTGATCTCCTTTGATGACCCTTTTTACAGAGAATTGATTGGTCAGTAGGTGGTGATTTCATACCTGTTGATCTCTATTCTGGAACCAAACCTGCTCCAAAGCAGGTTTGCTACAAAGCCTGCAGCGTACAGTGGCTTGCAAAAGTATTCATACCCCTTGAAGTTTTCTGTATTTTGTCACATTACAACCACAAACATAAATATATTTCACTGGAATTTAATGTGAAAGACCAACACAAAGTGGTTACAATTGTGAAGTGGAAAGAAAATTATACATGATTCAAAACATTTTTTACAAATAAAAAAATGAAAAGTGTGGTGTGCAAAAATATTCAGCCCCCCTGAGTCAATACTTTGTGGAACCACCTTTTGCTGCAATTACAGCTGCAAGTCTTTTAGGGTATGTCTCCACCAGCTTTGCACATCTAGTGACTGAAATTTTTGCCCATTCTTCTTTGCAAAACAGCTCAAGTTCAGTCAGATTAGATGGAGAGCGTTTGTGAACAGCAGTTTTCAGATCTGGCCACAAATTCTAGATTTAGGTCTGGACTTTGACTGGGCCATTCTAACACATGAATATGTTTGGTTTTAAACCATTCCACTGTAGCCCTGGCTTTATGTTTAGGGTTGTTGTCCTGCTGGAAGGTGAACCTCTGCCCCAGTCTCAAGTCTTTTGCAGACTCCAACAGGTTTTCCTCTAAGATTGCTCTGTATTTGGCTCCATCCATCTTCCCATCAACTCTGACCAACTTCCCTGTCCCTGCTGAAGAGAAGCAGCCCCAGAGCATGATGATGCCACCACCATATTTGACAGTGGGGATGGTGTGTTCAGAGTGATGTGCAATGTTAATTCTCCACCACACATAGTGTTTTGCATTTTGGCCAAAAAGTTAAATTTTGGTCTCATCTGACCAAAGCACCTTGTTCCACATGTTTGCTGTGTCCCCAACATGGCTTCTGGCAAACTACAAACGGGACTTTTTATGGTTTTCTTTTAACAATGCTTTCTTCTTGCCACTCTTCCATAAAGACCACATTTGTGCAGTGCATGACTAATAGTTGTCCTGTGGACAGATTCCCCCACCTGAGCTGTGGATCTCTGCATTTTGTCCAGAGTCACCATGGGCCTCTTGGCTGCATCTCTGATCAGTGCTCTCCTTGTTCGGCCTGTAGGTTTATGTGGACGGCCTTGTCTTGGTAGGTTTACAGTTGTGTCATACTCTTTCCATTTCTGGATAATGGATTGAACAGTGCTCCGTGAGATGTTCAAAGCTTGGGAAATCTTTTTATAGCCTAAGCCTGCTTTAAACTTCTCCACAACCTTATTCCTGACCTGTCTGCTGTGTTCTTTGGACTTCATGATGCTGTTTACTCCCCAATATTCTCTTCACCAACCTCTGAGGCATCACGGAGCAGCTGTATTTGTACTGAGATTAGATTACACACAGGGGGACTCTTTTTAGTCATTAGCAGTCATCAGGTAACTTCTGAATGCAATTGGTTGCACTCAGAGAAAAGGGGGCTGAATACTTTTGCACACCGCACTTTCACATTAAATTCCAGTGAAATATATTTATGTTTGTGGTTGTAATGTGACAAAATATGGAAAAGTTCAAGAGGTGTGAATAATTTTGCAAGCCACTGTAAGTTTAATGGCGATGTACACCACGGTAAGAAGTGAACCACCTTTGTAGTACAGAAAACTCAGTTAACCTTGATGTTTCCTGGGTAAGATGAAGTCCTTCTTCATTGTACAGCTGAGCTGTAACATAATATAGAAGCCAACAGTCAACAGGACCACAAAAGGCTGAAAATGAAATTTAGCAGATTTCTCAAATATGCTCTGTGGCTCTTTATTGAAAGTCATATATCACAGAAACAGCCAGCTGTTTCCTGATTGTTGTACAGTTATTATTGTATCATAGCAGGCCATACTCACAGTGGATATATGTGTTTAAACAGCAAACAGCTACATGCCATAATGTTATATTTAGCTGAAAGTGTTTAGAAAACAGTTGAAATGCAGTCAGCTTACTGGTGACACAACTCTGTTCTTCAAAGATAAACATGAAGTCAACAAAGCAGGAGATCAAGGGTGCAATTTATCAAAACACGGAAAGGCAACCCTGTGATTTCCCACAGCAGCTCAGGTGTGTAATAGAGCTTGACCATCATGAAAAGATGCCAAATAAAGAAGGACCCTAAACTTTGATGCAGCTGTTGGAAGAATAAAGTTTAATCACTGGTGATATTCGGGGGGCTCTCTGATTTGTCATCATTATTGTCTTCATAGTGGATACAAAACAGCTGCTGCAGCTGCAGAGCGGGGTCACTGAGCTTTCACTGGTGCAGACTCAGAGCTGGAGAGCCTGTAGGAGCACTTCAGAGTCAGTAGATGGCAGCACCGGACCACTGGAAATCTGGGCATAGCATGCAAGCAAACTTCCACAGACTGCTGTAGATGCCATCTAGTAATACTACAAGTACCAGTGGACACCTTTTGTTTGCAACAAAGAAAATCTCCTGCAACAGTGGCTGTTGACAGAACACCTCCAGATGTAAACAATCTACATGTCACTCTCTGTACGCCCAGAAGACTGATATTTGTTTGAATGACATCCTGATTTAAAGTCTGTTGGCCAATGAATGTTCAGGATGGCAACATAGAAATAAACCCAGAAGCAACAGGGCAATTTCACTGATGTCCTCATTGTGGCTCCTGAGAGAACTTAACAGATCCTGAACCACAGACCTCAAACTGCACACTAAGCATGTGTGCAGCTTCTCACATTGAAAAATATCTCCTGATGAAGACACTATCTGAAGAAAAGTCTCACTATTTGATTTCCTTCAATCAAAACACTTCAAACACACATTTGCTCTGAATGTTTTCTGTGGAATTTTTTTCAGCTGTGGAATGACATTCATGCTGTTTATGGTCTGCAGGTAAAATTTGACTTCTCTATAGATAAAATCCAGATTAAAATGTCCACTGACAGCTGACAGCTCGACTATCAGCTCACAAACATAACTTCTCCCCACAAATGTACTTATAGGATAAATAATGCTCTCTTAAGCTTGATACTCCAATCAAAACTCACTGCATCATAAAGTAACTGTAGACTTCAGCATGATGAGAAATGAGGGTTGAAATGTATAATCTCAAACTATGCAGACTTATGGACACATCATAGATTTGTCTTAAATGTGGTATATGAACAGTTCATTACTGGTTACCCTGATGACCACTACAGATTGTTGTACAGCTGTCACATCAATTGTTTGTTCAAAAATTTCAGAAGAGTGAGAGATATGGATCGTAAAGGAAGAGGACCCACAGAGACTGCTTATGCTTCAGGCCCAGAGTTCTGTGCTATGACCCTGAAGACGCCTTGGTCTCTATCATAGTTCCTGTTTACCTTTCCAGGTATTTCATCTGAAACCTACACTAGTGGGCTGCTGTTATAGACCACCAAGTTCTAATTACCAGCATCTCCAGACCACATGTACAATGTTACAGTCAGTCACTGATATGACAGAGAAACACATTTTGTTGGAGACCTTAATACTGACTGGTTCTCACAGACCCATGTAATGAAAAACAGTAAGTGATGCAGACATTGTTTAGTTGAGCTCAAACTGTAAAACTGAATAAGATTTTTTTTAAAAACCTTTATTTTACCAGGTAAAATATTTGAGAACCAGTTCTCATTTACAAACATGACCTTAATGTAAAATGTTCAGGGAGCCAATCAGATTTCAGGGGGATTTCAGCACCCTCCCCAGGCCCCCTATTTAGCCACATCACTGCTAAAGCTGAATTGTGATCAATTCGAACATAATAACAGAAAAAAAAAAAACTTTTTGGTGTGTTTGACTTTTGATGTGCAATAAAGCACCGATGATGAATACACCAATATGACTGTATATGTGTTACTGGTCCCTTCATTTAGGATCAAACTGGTTTGATGTGTGAAGGAAATAATAACTCCCCTCAAATGTTTTAAAGTAACAAGTCTGTTATGAACATGTAAAGAGTAGAAAGCAAAGATATGTGTGAAAATATAAAGGGAGTAAAAGGCATCCGAAAAATAAATATTCAAGAAAATTACAAATATCTGATAATTCTATTTAAGTACAATGTCAATGTCAATGTCATGTCAAATTTATTTATATAGCACATTTAAACAACCTGAGTGGACCAAAGTGCTTCACAGGCAACCAAATAATAAAAGGCCATACATAAAAGAAAAAGAACAAACAAACAAAGATCCACACAAAATATAATAACTTAATAAATACAAAATGTCAAGATCAGCTCGAATTAAAAGCCAGAGAGAAGAAGTGGATCTTGAGCAGTTCTAATATGGAATGGTAGGGCATTCCAGAGGCTCGGCGCAATGACAGAAAAGGCTCGATCACCTCTATTCTTGAGTCTAGACCTAGGAATTTTTAGCATCATCTGATTGGCAGACCTCAATGCTCTGACAGGAGTGTGGACATGAATAAGATCACACAAATACAGAGGGGCCAGCCCATTTAAAATCTTAAAAACAATCAATAGAATCTTAAAATTGATCCTAAAATTAACAGGAAGCCAATGAAGTGAAGCTAAAACTGGAGTAATATGCTCACGCTTTCTCGTCCCTGTTAAAAGTCGAGCAGCAGCATTCTGGACCAGTTGAAGTCGACGAAGAGATGACTGCGGTAAACCAACATACAAAGAATTACAGTAATCCAGTCTTGACATGATAAAAGTATGTAGGACTCTTTCAAAGTCATTATAAGAAAGATAACGCTTCACTTTAGCCAACAATCTCAACTGAAGAAAAAAAAGTTTTCACTAAAGAACTAATCTGCCTATCTAAGTTAAAGGAGTTGTCAATGATCACACCAAGATTTTTAACAGATTTATGGATGCATAACCCGTGATGTCCAAAAGAGGCTGCAGAGTCCTTGAACTGTTCAGTACAACTGAACATAACAATCTCTGTTTTGAAGATGAAGAAAATTCATGCTTAACCAATTCTTTAGGTCATTAAGGCAGTTTAAGAAAATCTGCAGTGAATTGGGAGCATTCGATTTCAAAGGAAAGTAAATCTGAATGTCATCAGCAAAACAATGAAAGGACAGGTTATACTTCCAAACAATTGATACCAGTGGTAGAATATATAAAGAGAACAGTAATGGGCCCAAAATAGAACCTTGTGGCACACCACAGGAAAGAGAGGCTACAGAAGAAGAGTATTCACCAATATTCACAGAGAAATTTCTACCACTCGGATAGGACTTAAACCAATCCAGCGCTATGCCTCTAATGCCCACACACTGTTCAAGACGAGACAGAAGAATTGAATGGTTGATGGTATCAAAAGCTACTGTTAAATCTAAAAGCACTAACATAGCAGGGTTTCCTGAATCGACAGCTAGGAGAAGATCATTTAGAACTCTTAAAAGGGCCGTTTCAGTACTATGGTGAGACTTAAAACCAGACTGAATTTTTTTCATAAATGTCTAACTCACCTAAAACAGTTTGCAGTTGGTTAAAAACAACTTTCTCCAAGACCTTTGATAAAAAAGGGAACTTAGAGATGGGCTGAAAATTAGCGAGGACAGATGGATCTAAACTCTTCTTTTTTAAGAGGGGCTGCACAATAGCATGTTTAAAAGAATTTGGAACAACACCTGACCTGAGAGAAGTTTTGACCAGAGTTAAAATACTAGATCCAATAGTACTCAAAACATCATTAAATAAAGGAGCAGGGATACTGTCGAGAGAGCAATTTCCAGGACATATTTGCTTGATTAAGTCTGATAAATAAAGGAATTGGCTCAAACACATCAAAAACAGCAGGACATAAAGGGTATACTAAGTGGTCAACAACCGTAGGTGTTAGACACATGAAGACAGAAATTTTATCGGTGAAAAACCTAAGAAAGTTTTCACATAGCATATTAGTTGATGGCACCTGCTGTGAGGTCAGAGGGTTGATAAGAGAATTAAAAACCCTAAAAAGAACCTGAGGCCTATGGCTATTAGCAGCAATGTGATTAGATAAAAACTCAGACTTTGCCTTCGTTACAGCACTCTGATAAATAAACAATGTGTCCCATAGAATTCCATAAGAGACTTGGAGTTTGTCCTTTTCCCATTTTCTCTCTGCTTGTCTGCAGTTACACCTGAGAGCTCGAATATCCTCATTCAGCTCATTCAAGGTTCAAAATCAATAACACAATCTTTGTATTTTTTTGCTTCTTCCTGCTCTTAAACACAGCACCTCCTCTCTGTTTCCTCGTTCCCTCCCCTTCAGATCTGCACCTTGAAGATGGGTGTAACCAACATGTGGTGCTGTGTCAGAGCTGACAGGCTCCATTCACTGCAGAAACACATGCAGCTGAGATCAGAGTTCAGACTAGTTTCACTTATAAGGAAGAGAAACTCACACAGTCACTGACACTGAGAGGAGAAATGGCACAGAAAGGAGTTCTGCTGGACTGAGAAACCTTCTCTTGTTCCATCTGTTTGGATCTACTGAAGGAGCCGGTGACTATTTGACCTGACATGACAGATCTGCCAGCTCAGGGATTGGTGTAATCACTGTACTTCAAAGTGCAGAGTTCAAAAGTCCAACTGCAGCAACTCTGCATGTGAAAGAGAAGAAACTTGAGTTTGATACAATTGTAACACTTTTGTTTGCTGTGGTGGAAACTTTTCAGACATTCACTGCTGCTGCTGAGAGGAGAAATGGCTCAGAGAGGAAATCAGCTGAATTCAGAGAAATTTTCTTGTTCCATCTGTTTGGATCTACTGAAGGATCCTGTGACTACAAACTGTGGACACAGCTACTGCATGAACTGTATTAAATGTTTCTGGGATGAAGAGGACAGCAAGGGAATCCACAGCTGCCCTCAGTGCAGGAAGACTTTCATATCGCGGCCTGTCCTGGAGAAAAACATCATGTTAGTAGAGTTGGTGGAGGATCTGAAGAAGACTGAACTCCAAGCTGCTCCAGCTGATCACTGCTATGCTGGACCTGAAGATGTGGCCTGTGATGTCTGCACTGGGAGGAAGCTGAAAGCCACCAAGTCCTGTCTGGTCTGCCTGGCCTCTTACTGTGAGAAACACCTCCAACCTCACTATGATGCAGCTCCATTGAAGAAACACAAGCTGGTGGCCCCCTCCAAGAAGCTCCAGGAGAACATCTGCTCTCGTCATAATGAGGTGATGAAGATTTTCTGTCGTACTGATCAGCAGAGAATCTGTTATCTCTGCACAATGGATGAACATAAAGGCCATGAAACAGTCCCAGCTGCAGCAGAAAGGACTGAGAAGCAGAAGGAGCTCGAGGTGAGACGACTAAACATCCAGCAGAGAATCCAGGACCGAGAGAAAGATGTGAAGCTGCTTCAACAGGAGGTGGAGGCCATCAATGGCTCTGCTGATAAAGCAGTGGAGGACAGTGAGAAGATGTTGACTGAGCTGATCCGTCTGATCCAGAAAAGAAGCTCTGATGTGAAGCAGCAGGTCAGATCCCAGCAGGAAACTGAAGTGAGTCGAGTCAAAGAGCTTCAGGAGAAGCTGGAGCAGGAGATCGCTGAGCTGAAGAGGAAAGACGCCGAGCTGGAGCAGCTCTCACACACAGAGGATCACAACCAGTTTCTACACAACTACCCCTCACTGTCAGCACTCAGTGAGTCTACACACTCATCCAGCATCAATATTGGTCCTCTGAGGTACTTTGAGGATGTGACAGCAGCTGTGTCAGAGACCAGAGATAAACTACAGGACATCCTGAGAGAGGAATGGACAAACATCTCTTTAAGAGTCACTGAAGTGGATGTTTTACTGTCACCATCAGAGCCAAAGACCAGAGCTGAATTCTTAAAATATTCACATAAAATCTCACTGGATCCAAACACAGCCAACAAATATCTGTTATTATCTGAGGGGAACAGAAAAGTAACAAAAATGAAACAACAACAGTTTTATTCTGCTCATCCAGACAGATTCACTGATTATTGTCAGGTCCTGAGTAGAGAGAGTCTGACTGGATGTTGTTACTGGGAGGTGGAGTGGAGAGGGGGAATAGTTTTAGTAGCAGTCGCATACAAGAATATCAGCAGAAGAGGGAACTCAAGTGAATGTGGACTTGGATGGAATGATAAATCTTGGACATTATATTGTAAAAGAAATGGTTTTCAATTTTGGAACAACAAAGTCCACACTGTCCTCTCAGGTCCTCGGTCCTCCAGAGTAGGAGTGTACCTGGATCACAGAGCAGGTATTCTGTCTTTCTACAGCGTCTCTGAAACCATGACTCTCCTCCACAGAGTCCAGACCACATTCACTCAGCCGCTCTATGCTGGACTTTATCTTTGGGGAGATGGAGACACTGCAGAGTTGATTAAAGTCAGATAGACAGAGAAGATAGGTTCATGTTGATCCTGACCATTATATGTACTTGTGTAGTTTTCTAAATGAGGCTTTACATTTTAGAAGCTGAGAAGTTCAGTGGTCCATTGATGTCTGAAAATAATGCACTGATTCAAACTGTACTTACATTTATATACCTTACATCAATATTAATCTGGATCTGTTCTTATGGCTGATAATCACGTGAGTTTAAATTATACTACTCTTCATATTCAGCATGTTTTCAGTCTTGAATCAGTCTGGTTAGTGGTTTTATTCTGTAGTTGCTGTAGTGGGATGTGAAATGCAAATAATCCATTGGAGCTGCAGTGATTCATCAGTTAGTCAATGATTAGAAAATTGATTGTTTTATAATTATTTTAGTCACCTGGAACAAAAATTTGAATCTTTGAGCTGTTTGAGATTATAATGGACATTTTAGCTATTATCTGATGCTTATACTAAAAATCAATGATTGTAACTAGAGTGATGTCATTTAATGTCATTTTTCAGATGAAAAGTTTGATCACACTCAATCATTTATATATTTAAATTTAAAAACTAAATTATACAGGCCTTTATATTGTGGAGCAGAGACATGTTTATTTGCCCTGAGCTGCATCTGGCAGGCAGAGCGTCTCCAAACTCCACCAATCTAATGGTTCTGTTTTGTTTTTTCTGCTGGATGTTTCTGGAAGTTTAATGTCCTTTAAACAGTTTCATCTGTTTCTGTTCAGCAGCTGCTCAATCAGTCAGAGTGGGTGGAGTTTGAACAGTTCCTTCACCTGCTGTAAATGACTCATGTCTGATCTGCTTCAATTAAACTGCATGTTAAAAAAAATACAGTAAAATCTATAAGAATGAATGAAATGTGTTGAAGTTTTATTATAATAAAAAATGTCAATGAAAACATCTGTCATATCTATTATAGAGAGATTTCTGTCTCAGTTTCACACACACACACACACACAGACACACACACACACACACACTGCAGTGATTAAACTGATTGAAAACCAGTTTAATCACTTGGATGAGTTTCCCAAAGCAGTCGTGGTGAAGGTTACAGTTTAGAAACAGACTGAAAAAAAATCACCTTTGATTCAGTGAAATGCAAAAATTATGAAAAAGGGGGAAAAAGCTGAATGTGAAACACTCATCGACTCCAAACATGCTTGATTGCAGTCAAAGTCTGACTTCTTAAATGCAGTACTTTTTATCCACCAGTAACATTGTACAGTGTAACAGTAACTAACTTTTGTGTTTCTGAGCTTTGTCATTACTTTTGCTTATCAAATCAGCCATCATTCATATGTCTGCTATTATAATGAGACGGTTCTGAGTCACAATGCATAAATACAACCACTTGGACACAGTCCATAAACTGTATACTTCCTTTAATTCGGTCACACCTGTGCCAGGTAAACTACTTCATTATATTACTGTGGCCTGTTTGGCAGCAGCACTGCGCCCCCAAGTGGTGGAAAGTTTCACAGACCAAAGCAAACATGTCTCCTACAATCAGAGAATTCATCGAGAAGGATGAATTTTTCCAAACTATTTACATATTTCTGATTCAGCCTCATGTTAGTCTGACAATAAATGACAGTAAATGTACAAATCTGGTCTCATTATGAGGACACTATTACAGGTGTAATTCTATTATTAAGTTTCATAGTGATTTCTAATCTTCTCCTCAGTCCCTCTGCAGCTACTCACCCTCATCTTCAGTCCTCTGCAGTGATCTTTGTCACACAAAGCTGGTGATCGATTTGTTCCGTTAACCCAGGATTTTACCTCCATGTTCACATGAAAGGGACATTACATGGAAAAGTCTGCTGGCACCAGAGTGACTGATTTAACAGAGGATAAAACTATAATATTGGAAAAATATGAAATTGTTAAACACAGAATACAAAGTGAAAGCAGCAGAGTGTGTGAGAAAGGGAAAGTATAGTATTAAATGCTCTGTATGAATGTGTGTGAACTTTAAACTCTTTGCTCAGCAAGAGTAGAAAAGTGCTACTAGATTAATAAAGTTTAGCCTGTTTGAAACCAGGAAAGAAAGACGCAAAAATACAGACTGGGTAAGTTACACAACACTGTGTAATCCATGTGTTTTATAGTGTAGCTGCAGAGTCTTTCTGAAAGCACTGTAAGGAAAGGATGTTGACTATGGAGCTGCCAGGAGGAAGAGAAGAGGAAGACCACAGAGGAGGTTCATGGATGTAATGAAGGTTATGCAGAGGGTTGGAGTAACAGAGGAGGATGCAGGGATATTGTGAGATGGAGGCAGGTGATCTCCTTTGATGACCCTTTTTACAGAGAATTGATTGGTCAGTAGGTGATGATTTCATACCTGTTGATCTCTGATCTGGAACCAAACCTGCTCCAAAGCAGGTTGGCTTCAAATTTTGCAGCATAAGCTTAATGGCGATGTACACCACGGTAAAAAGTGAACCACCTTCGTAGCACAGAAAACCCAGTTAACCATGACGTTTCCTGGATAAAATGAAGTCCTGCTTCATAGTACAGCTGAGCTCTCTGGCTCTTTATTGAAAGTCATATATCACAGCAACAGCCAGCTGTTTCCTGATTGTTGTACAGTTGTCACTGTATCATAGCAGGTCATACTCACAGTGGATGCATGTGTTTAAACAGAGCAAACAGCTACATGCTATGATGTTATATATGTTCAGGCCCAGAATCAAAACAAGCTCTGAAAACTTTCCCTTGTTGTGAATGGGGCCCGACACATGCTGAGTACAATTAAGAGTCCTTCAGACTGATAAATCTTGCTGCAGATTTATCTGTAGCATCACCAATGTGGAAGTTAAAATCACCCATGATAAGAAGTTTCAACAATTTGAAGGTTAAAGTCTGGAAATCAGAGAACTCTTTGATAAACAAGGAACATGAGCCAGGTGTACTAATACAGAGTAAAACCGATGAATTCTTCCAACTTTAATAATCTGGAGTTCAAATGAAGAGAAGGTTTCGGTGCTCACCCGTCGGCTCATGAAGCTGCTCTTAAAAACTGCAGCAAGGTTTCCACCATGTCTCGAAGAACGAGGTTTGCTAAGAAATGACTCATCCTTAGGACACAGTTCAGTGAGAGGAGTGTGATCCGCTTCAGTCTGCCAAGTTTCAGTCACTGTGGTATATTTTTATCACTTTGACATCAATACTTACTATCAATATTCTATATCATGTATATCATGTAATCACACACACACTGGATTAGTGGTCACATATTTATATATTGTTTGTCACCTATATTGTCACTCACACACTGGAACACTGCATGCTTTAGGTGAGTGGAAAGGACTGAGGCCTACTTGGTTCAGGGCCTCGGTTTTTTTTCCACTAGTAGAGCTGCACTCATTCATATTTAGAGTCTCAGCTTTGTACACTGTGCACTTTTGACACTGTATTGCCAGTATGACGGTCAAGTTGCTGGGAGCTGTGTGTCCCAAAGTGGGGGCTGAAGTCCTACCTGAGCTACAGTAATAATGTAAGGGAGTAAATTTGTGTACTAAGATAAGATCGCCCTAAAAGTGTTTCTAGTAGTGAGAAATTATGGACAGCTGGGTGGGGGAGCGCTCCTGTGGGAGTTATTTTCACATGGGAAAGTTGTTTGTTTTGACAGCCCCCAGAGAACTGTGTCATGAAGCCTCTGCAAAAGGATCAAGCTAGTACAGTTCATAGTGGATTGGGAGCACCACTCTGTGCCCACTGGCCCTGATAACAGCAGGGGGAGGTGTGAGTTTGGGGAATAAAAGGCAGTGGAAAAGTTGGGAGGGAGCTCACTTTTTTGCTCTTCCTCTCTCCCCTTTGCAACAGCTCCAAGGCACTCACTCCCAGGAGTGCTTTTTGCTTTCTTGTACTTTGTGGAACTCTGTGCTTCAATAAATCCTGGCACCAAAAACCTGCTCATCTCCAGTGAGTTTTTGTAAAGTGTGAAGTTACTATCAAGGTGCACTTGTTTCCATTGGGCTCACCTCAGCCTGGTAAGAAGGGCAGGGAGACAGAGCTTCACCTTGATCCGACATTACAAACAAGAAAGCCAGGTCTTTGAACTGAATCAGATCATTCAGGAAGAAAATTTTCTTTGACATGGAGTGTTTTATCAGTGCCATCCTAAGAGAGGCCAGGGCTGGGTTCTTACAGATCTTCCAACAATTTCTCATCTCCAAAGCAGCCTCAGTCTCATCTGGACTCCAGCCCTTCTCTCCCTCCTGCGTCTGCATCTGCTGGAGGTTCAGTGACACCAGGCAGCACCACCAGCACCGGCTAGTGGGACACACTGAGGCTGCTCAGGGTGCGATTTATCAAAACACGGAACGGCAACCCTGTGATTTTCCACAGCAGCTCAGGTGTGTAATAGAGCTTGACCATCATGAAAAGATGCCAAATAAAGAAGGACCCTAAACTTTGATGCAGCTGTTGTAAGAATAAAGTTTAATCACTGGTGATATTCAGGGGGCCTCTCTGATTTGTCATCATTATTGTCTTCATAGTGGATACAAAACAGCTGCTGCAGCTGCAGAGCGGGGTCACTGAGCTTTCACTGGTGCAGACTCAGAGCTGGAGAGCCTGTAGGAGCACTTCAGAGTCAGTAGATGGCAGCACCGGACCACTGGAAACCTGGGCATAGCATGCAAGCAAACTTCCACAGACTGCTGTAGACTCCATCTAGTAATACTACAAGTACCAGTGGACACCTTTTGTTTGCAACAAAGAAAATCTCCTGCAACAGTGGCTGTTGACAGAACACCTCCAGATGTAAACAATCTACATGTCACTCTCTGTACGCCCAGAAGACTGATATTTGTTTGAATGACATCCTGATTTAAAGTCTGTTGGCCAATGAATGTTCAGGACGGCAACATAGAAATAAACCCAGAAGCAACAGGGCAATTTCACTGATGTCCTCATTGTGGCTCCTGAGAGAACTTAACAGATCTTGAACCACAGACCTCAAACTGCACACTAAGCATGTGTGCAGCTTCTCACATTGAAAAATATCTCCTGATGAAGACACTATCTGAAGAAAAGTCTCACTATTTGATTTCCTTCAATCAAAACACTTCAAACACATACGTACGCACTTTGCTCTGAAAGTTTTCTGTGACATTTTCAGCTACTGAATGATGTTCATGCTGTTTATGGGCTGCAGGTAAAATGTGTCTTCACTGTAGATAAAACACAGATTAAAATGTCCACTTTTCATAAGCGAGTGCTGACAGCTCAGCTCTCAGCTCACAAACATAACACAAAGGTACTTAATATGGATCAATAAGGACATCCATTATAAAATCAGACTCTGTTACCGCACGCTTTTTTAAATGAATCCTGACAGGAGATCAGCTTTCAGCTCAGCATCCAAATGTTTTTGGTTTTCATACAAAGAATTTGTGGGCATGTACAAAATTTCCATAAAACCAAATGAATCTGCTTAAGTTTTTGAATCTGCGCTAAAAAGTGTCTCGATACTGATTCAGCCTTCAGTTTAGGAGCATTTATGACAGCCGTACATGTTGGTGAAGCTGATGTACTTAAAGAGAAATGCTGAAAGAAGCATTCAATCAGTGATGTTCCTGTCTGTCCTGCTCAACACTCCTGCTCTTATTTAATGATAGACAGCAGGAGAACATGAATGTGTTAGAGGCGAGTAAAAATCCAGTGACTGCAGGGAAGAGGGGGAGGAGCAGGCCAAAGGGCTGACCGGAAGCGGTTTTTCTTTGTGAGTTTATCCCAGGAAATTACCGGAGTGCGTTCCAGTGTGGCAAACTTAGCGACTGTGTTGCAAGATTTACCGATTTTTTTTTTCTTTCCCGCCCAGAAAGCGAAAAGCGACAATATTAGCGGCTTTTCCCGGTGACTTCGACTTTTGGAAACAGCCCTGAAAAGCGAAATCCGTTACCGTATTTTGTGTACATACAGCTTCCGTACCGCATCGCTTCGGCATTTCCGGACTTCGCTTCTTGGAGAGCCGAAAGCGTGTTTTCTTGCGCAGAAGTTGTGAACCGTGGTCCTAGCAGCAGAACTTCACACTCTTACGAGGTGAATTCATTGATGAGTGTTTTATTTATGATCTCTGAGATGTTATTGTGTGTTTTCTGACCAAACGGTGCGTTGTTTAACACGTGGTAGCCTGTTAGCCGTGCTTTCTCCCCCTTCCCAAACATAAACGTGTATTTGTTGAAAGAGCTTCGTTTCAGATGATTTATCTGCTAACGCGCTGCCGCTGCACCCGTTACAGTTTTCAGCATGTATGAAATGTGGGTACATAGTGAGCTGTAGTGCTGTCCTTTTCCAAGGGACCTTTTATTCAGAAAAATTAGACTGTTGATCAGTAGTGGGAGACGGATATTGTTCCCTAACAAGTGATCAGGTGTTTGTCCTTGTTTTTTTTTTTACTTTACAGATGCATCCATCCATTATTTCTAAAGGAGGACTTGTGGGGAGCATAACCCTCGCATTCTCGAATCATGGTTGTCCATTATGCCCCAAATTTAAAACGCGAAGTGACAGTGCAATTAAAAGACACATGGAGAACCACAAGTCAAACGGAGTGCATTTCCAGGGTATGTTGATTGGAATGATCTGTTGAAAAGCACAAGCTTTCACATCTGTAAATAACACTGGGTGACATTTCTGTGTTTGCATGTATAAGTTAGTCGTGTGTTTCATTGCGTTGCACTGCTTTGGGTTCTGTCGATGGCCTCTGCAAGATGGCAAGTTACTGTCAGCTGATCCACTTTTGTAGCACTAGCTGTTGCATCAGTTCAGTCATACCTGTTTAGATTAAAGAAAAGTTGGTGTACATTGTTCATTGGCTGTAATGCCATGTTTTGAAAGTTAAACTACTTTTTGTTTACAGATACAGTTATCTGCAGATGTAACCAGCCGTGCCGTGATGGTGGCCATTTCCACTGTCCCTTTTGCCCCCAGACAATAGTGCGCAAAGAGGACGCAGAAACGCATGTTTCCAGGTGTAAAGAGATGCAGATGCAGCGACCCACATCAGTGCCACCTCATATAATAGTGATCCCACGTTTTACACCACACAAGAAGAACGTTCAAAGGCCACCTTCCATTCAGTATCTGAAAGAGTTCATCAAGGAGAGACTCACTGCTGCTTGTGAAGAAATCTTCTCAGAGGTTCAAAAGACGGTCGTCCAGTATGAGGAGGAGATCGACCGTCAGTGCAGACTGCTGGATATGAGCCGGAAACCCGACACAAACTCACACATCACAGGTATGGAAATGTTTTCAACTCTGTGCTGTTGAAGCAAAAATTCTTCCGTGTTTAATCTGAAACCTTCTCAGCATCTACAGGATTTCTCTAAGCTGATGTTAGCTGAGAGCAGAAAACTGTTAGCTTGGTGATGAGTTTAGACGACAAAATGTTGACAGTGCATAATCTAAATAAGACAATTAGCAGTTTTCAGACTAATGTTTGATAAGGATGAGCGCACACACCAACTGTTAATTCCATTTATCCTATCACAGCCTCCCTACCCTAAACTGGGTGATTAGCAGTGCTGTGGATCAGTGTTGAGTGAGGTCGATGCAGACCTGGTGCAGGTCCATGGTCGCTGCAAGAGAGACATTATCAGAGAGACGCATCACTGAAATTATTCGTAGCTGAAAGGAGAGGAGAATTTGGCAGCAGTATCAAATATGGTAGAAGAATAACTTCCAGGGAAAGAAGCTTTTCAAACCCCATTTCTGAACAAAGTCAACAAACCTGTAGGTGATTTTAGCAGATTTGACTGGATAATCTGTACATGCAGTTAATCTGTCTCTCTCACCATTAAATGAAAGTCAGTTTAGATAATGCTTCGGAATAACGGTCCAAATAAGCACCCAGATGTATTTCAGTGTGGCTGCTGAGTAACAGGACTTGCTTCTAGAGCAGGGGTCTCGAACCTGCTCCACATGGCTCTAACAAAAAAAATAGATAAGTATGAAAATTCTCCTTTTAATGTCGCTGAAGCTCGTGGCCAGCATGGATGTGTACACATAAATGTGAGCATGTTCTTCCCACCCTCTCTAACCACCTGTCAGACACTACATCTCTGCTCTCCCCAGATCTTTTTCAGTCATTTATTGTGCAATGGTTGCTCTTTGGTTGACTCTGTGAGCCTCACTGTGGAGCTCTGTTGTGACAGTAGTTATTAACTCTCCCTGTTAAGTCGGTCTTTCTGCTTCAGGCTCTGTGTGCTCACATAAAAGGGACTGTTTGATGCCTTCTTTCTCTCTTCTTCAGCACAAAATTGACCAACTGAGGGATGCCTACTCTAATCATAAATATTGTCAGATGACCTGGTGGTTTTCTGTGTGGTGTTTTTATCATCATATTAGTGAGCTTGTTCTTGTGTTTCTTTGCTCCTCAAGACCTCCCACAGCAACATGACTGTGAGGAAGAGGAGGGTCTGGATGAGCAGCAGGTCTGTACCCAGGAGACAAACTCCAGTCTGGATCAGGAGGACCCAGAGCCTCCACAGATTAAAGAGGAACAGGAGGAAGTCTGCAGCAGTCAGGAGGGAGAGCAGCTTGGACTGAAGCAGGAGGCTGAAGGCATCTGGACTGATGAAGAGCGGCTCAGACTGCTGGAGACCATCTGGAAACCTGAGATAAAGTCAGACAGAATAGGTATGTAAACTGTGATGGTCTTACTAAAAATGAATTTGATTCATGTTGGATCTTATTAGAATTCAAAGTTAGCACAGAAAGAATTGAAGGTCCAGCTTCAATAAGCAGCATGAATGCATCTCTTTTCTGTTAACATTAAACCAACACTTTGAATAAGTCAAAGAAGAAACTGACTTGAAATCTGGAAACCAAGTAAGCTGTGAGCTCAGTGATTCTTTATTAGTTTAAAAGGTTGTTGCCTGTTGTCTAACTCATATTAAGATAATGTCTTTCCTTGTTTTCAGGCAGCTTCAGTAACAGAGTTGAGATAATGTTTATGAACATCACTGAAAACACAGATGTGATATTTTTGGAATCAGCAGAAAGTTTTGAACATGAGCAGAAAGGTTGCTGAAACATATCTGAGTGATTAAAGGCCAGGGGTTAAATCAATTCAGCTGATTTCAGATATCACTGAGAGGAACAGGTGACACATGCACATTGAAGCAGGTTACCTCCCAAACAGAAGTCACCTGACATCACAGAAATAAAGAGGACAAAGTAACAATTATCTGTTTGTTGATTTAGCAGGAATACTAAATTTGAAAAACATGCCATGAACCATGATCAGAACATATTTGTTCATATGTTTGTTTTTCTGTCTTTTTTTTTTTTTTTGGTTCATTTGTCTCTTCAGACCTCCAACAGCAGCATGTGTGTGAAGAGGATGTTCTCACAGAGCAGCAGGTCTATAAACAGGAGACGAACTCTGGTGTGGACCAGGAGGACGCAGAGCCTCCACAGTTTAAAGAGGAGCAGGAGGAGCTCTGCTGCAGTCATGAGGGAGAGCAACTTGGACTGAAGCAGGAGGCTGAAGCCTTCATGGTGACTCCTACTTATGAGGAAAGTGACCACAGTGAATCAGAACAAAGCAATGAGCAGCTCCTTTCTCACAGCTTTCCTGAAGCTGAGAGCCGAGATCAGGAAGAAAGCCAGGATGTGGACTCAGGATCAACTAGAAATGCAGAGCTGAAGAAGAGGAAGAGAAAGAGAAGTCACACTCCTCCTTATGAGGAAAGTGACCACAGTGAAGCAGAACCAAGCAATGAGCAGCTCGTTTCTCACAGCTCTCCTGAAACAGAGAGCCAAGATCAGGAAGAAAGCCGGGATGTGGACTCAGGATCAACTAGAAATGCAGAGCTGAAGAAGAGGAGAGCTCACAGGAAGAGAAGTCACAGTCAGAGAGTAGGCAATGCTCCTGTGTCAGAGGCAGTATGATGTGACCCCTTTAGGCTCCGTTTCCTTGTTTTCCACTGTTATTAGTTCTGTTACTAGTTAGCTAACACAATTAATGTAGGACTGTTATCATAAAAACAAACAACCAGTGATGTCATGGTGTACTTGCACAAGATGGTGCTGCACATACTCTAAAAACTCAAAAACAATTTTTTTATTTTTTTTTAATCTAGCTTTATGTACAGAGTTAAATCTGTAACAGTTTTTTGGGGGCAGGACTCCATAGTGTAAATTATCATTAATACATGTAGTGTTTCATGTCCACTTTAAGCCTGTTTAATTAACCCTATAGCACCCAAGCCTCAACATGTCGGCCTACACTTTTCTGCTTATTTGAACCATTAAAGGGCCTGAAAATGTCCTGTGAGTGCTTTTGGTTATTTTTCCAGAACACTTGGAACTTTAAATCTGACAGTTATTTACAATTTACTGCATTTAAAAGAGTGTATCAACAGTTTTAAATTAAGAAAAAAAACAAAAAAAACAATTGGATTTTTAGGCATTTACTGAGGAAAACCACTGAAAATGTACATAAACAACACATTTTGCTTTTTCCCCATCTCTCTCCTCTCTGGCTGCAGACACAGTACCTTTTAGGTTTCAGTGATACTGATTCTCCTGCCAGCCTGTCTGGCTACAGCCACAGGTCCACATCACAGGTCTCAGGCCGCTTTTCCATGGGGTCCGTGCCGGTGCCAGTATTTGAACCGTTAAACAGTTTTTCCAGCACGAACGCATTCGGTGCTCGGCTGAAAAATGGGTTCAACTCGGGCCCTGCAAACTAGCTGGTCTCGAACCAAGAACGCGTGACAATAGCGGCAGGAGGGCGTGACTCTGCTGTCTCAACATCAAGTTTTCTACCATATTACATGTGTATTACATGAGAAAAGCGAAGCGATTTTCACGGTTGTCAATTAGGTTGAGTCTTAAGGCTGAACTTGCTGCTTTGTATCAATTTATATTACAGATAAAAGGACACAAAGTGCGTACTTGTTGTCTTGCTCTAATCGCTGTCTGTGTTTACCTCTGTGCTGCACACAGATGCTGCAGTAGTTTGGTTTGGACTGTAAAATGTGTTTGCAGCACAAGTAAGGGGAGCATGTTCTCCCATGTTTGCGCTCTTCGACTTCCGTGTCCAGACGAGGACCCGCCCACATTCATATGTTTAAGAACGCGGGCCCGTTTTTAAGCTTTTCTCCAGTTCATTGAATCCAGCACCAACACTGGCACAAGCACCGGCACTTTGGCGGTGGAAAAGTAGCATCACACATTCAGGTATCGTTCCATTGACAGAAGGAGCACTGCCTGGATGTGTGAGATTGGACGACACCTGCCTGACACGTCTTGAGATATTTATCTCCTGAGGCAAATTTTTATAACTGCATCATCAAAAACTTTGAATATATTTCACCTGGGGGAGAGTTCCCCATATTGAGGGGAAGGTTGGACACCGGGGATGCTGGAGTGATGGTCTGTTTTGGGTTGAACCAGTGTGGGACTCCATCTTTGGGCTCTACCTCACACTTCCCTCTTGGCTCATGTGGCAAGGACAAGACTGAGCTGTACATCTGCATCTAAAGGAGAAAGGGCACTCTTGAGGATGCCAGTATTCACATTTTGGACTGGGAAGGCAGATGGTTTGAAAGAGGAGTAAAAGAAGCCATCTATGCCCACTGTGAACAACCATCATGGAACAGAAGAGGTGGATTACATCTCCAATTCTCCTCTGCTTACAATGCTCAACCCCCATCCACATCTTTGTTCCAGTGACCACAGTATGTCACTTGATACAGTGGAGCAAAGTCCCACATTGGTTTCACCTGAAACCACTCATTGTAATGACCCACGCCTCCTTTCACACCTTGGCGCATGTGATTATGTACATGAACAATAGAGGGTCACAACCATCTCAAGGAACTACGACCACTGGGATTAAAATACCTGGGTCTCTCCTCCTTTTGGTTTGAGAACTGAAGAAGTCTTTGGGAGGATAGGTGAAATGTCTCCAAAAACACAAAAAAGAAGTCCAGTTACCATTTTTTTTTTTTTTTCCTTTTAAGCTCCATAGACTCTCTTTAGGACCCTGAGCATCTCCTCTGTCCCTCCTCCCAGGTGGAGAGTTGATCCTCGTCAGTCTGTGAGAGCAGACAACCTGAGAGTGGTAAAATATTTTCAGCTGGCCAAACAATCTATACAGTACAAACTAGATATGGTACACCCTGCAAATATATAATCATGACTTGTTAACCTACACTATATTAAACAAGTCACCAATCAAAATGCACGCTCCGTATTTTTGTCTGTGCGCAAATGTACCCACTGACAAAAACACACATTATGGTCCAAACCAATTCACTCAAAAGACAACACTAAAAGTCACCACATGATAAAAGCTTTGAGTTACACATACAGTAACATTTAAAAACAAAGCTCTTGCTATGTACACAAAGCTTTATTCATCAAGAAATTCAACACGGGAATGCAGCTGGAATAACGATACCTTTCTTTGCCAGGAGTCGTACCTTTTGCTGCGCTTTCGGTCTCCAGTCCATCTCTGAACCGCCATGCTGGTTTGATCACTCAGGAGGACTCTGTTCTAGACAAGTTTTGATATATTTTGCTTTCCACTCTGTTTTTCTGCACTTTGTTGTTTTCTGTGACCGATCTGTACAACCTGCAGACCGGTGTTGGAGTCTATGCGGTCTACGCAATCTTCCTGTGACAGCAAAAGTGACTTTACCATAATGACCCAGATTATATTGTCATTCAGTGTTAGTCTGAAGCCGTACATAGGCTGCCATGCACATTTTGGTGTTAGTGATATGCTATTATTGCTGTTCAGCAACTGATCACTAATGATATTGAACTCATTCTTCAGGTCAGACGACAATCTCTTACTGAGTCTCCTGAGCCTGAAATTTTCAGAACCATAGAGGAGGATCCTGAGAACCAGGTACTACCCTGTTTAAATTTCCTGCCTGACTGTATGAACTACACTTGTATAAGTTGAACTAGAAATATACACAAAACATTTTGGATTTGTTTATCTCCGTGCGATTCTAAACTCAGATGTTGTCTTTGGAGGATTGGGCTCATATCAACGAGAACCCCATCATCCAAAGACAGATGTAGATTTTTTTTTTTTTGTAAACTTCTTTCCAATGAATCTCATTCCATTGCTTTCAGCATCTATGTTAAAACACATTCTCACATTGTGATGTTTCTTTTTTTTTCTCTTTACACTTTAATCTAAATAAATATTATTTTCCTGTTGTTTGGATGCTCCAGACTATTAATTTGGATCCTGAGTCTGACCTTAGCCACCCTGAACAGGACCACGATCCCATCCCAAGGCTGAGGAGGACAAAAAGTGAACAGGTAAGCAATGTATACACAACGTATATAAGATACATGTTTTGTTTTTTTAAATAATACACATCTTGCATGAAGCCTGCAAAGTAAATGTTTCAGTAATTTGATAACTTTTTTTTTTCCCTTAAGATAACCAGCCAGATGAATTTTGACTCCGATGGGCCTTATGACTCCTCTCCAACTGAAAGTGGAGAGAAATATATTCCCAAAATTAGTGGGGAGTGTTCTGCTGATAATGGAAGAGACATTATTGAGTCAAATGATCAGAAAAAGGGAATGCTCAGTTACCTTAACCCAGGGATTATGGATTATGTCAGAGATGGATATTTCTCATCAAAGGAAGTGAATAATGGTTCTTCAAAGCAGATGGGTACCGAAGGATGCTCACCAACAAGAAAAGGAAGACTTTCTGGAATGAAACATAAAAGGCGATGTGTTAGAACTGTATCCTCTTCTGCAGCTAAATCCAAATATTGTCCCATATCAAAACATGGAGCCTTGGAGTCAGAAAACCCAACACCAGATCTTGGGCAAAATCTTCCTGCTTCTTCCCCACTTCATGCTGTTGTCGATGGTTCACTTAGCATAGCTGCTGCCACAAAAAAAAAGAATGGGTCAAGAATGTACAACAAAAAGCAATACTGTTTGTACTGTAAGACGGCAACTGCAAAAATCGCAAGGCATTTAGAGCGTGCTCATTCCAATAAGCCAGAGGTTGCACTGGCTTTCTCATTCCCAAAAGGCTCCAAACAACGGCGAATGCATCTGGAGCATTTGAGAAACTTTGCGCATAATCTTCACGTATTAAATGCTGGTTTTGGTGATCTTGTTCCCCGCAAGAAACCAAAAAAGGATTCCCAAGCACAGAATTTCCTGCACTGTGTATATTGTCAAGGCCTTTTCACAAAGAAACTCCTTTCACGGCATATGTTGATCTGCAAATTCAAGCCCTGTGGAGAACAACCTGCCAAAATCCGTGGACAGGCCCTCTGTCCATCTGCTGCACTTCCACCACCTGGTGTCACAGCAGAACTTTGGAAGCTGTTGAACAACATGTTTCAGGATGAAGTTTGTTCTGCTGTAAAATCAGATATCTGTATCATGGAGTATGGTGAACATTTGTATATCCGGCTTGGATATGATGTAAGCAAACATGAATATATACGGCAGAAACTGAGGGACCTGGGAAGGCTTCTCATCTGCTCAAGGAAAATAACTCCCTTGAACACCATTGAAGACCACATCAAACCTGTAAATTTCCTGCATGTTGTGCAAGCAGTAAAACATTTGGCAGGATATGACAGTGAAACCAACAGATTCAAATGCCCAAGTGTTGCTCTCAAAATTGGGTACAGTTTGACAAAGATTTCAGTGCTTGTTGAAAGCCGTGCAAAGTTAAACGGTGACTCCAGAGCAGCAAAAGATGCTCATTCATTTCGCAGAGTCTATGAAGCCAAATGGAATGAACTGATACCAGCGACATCACTGAGAACTCTCCAGGAATCAAAGTGGAATGCTCCTCTCTTGCTTTCATTCACAAAAGATATCCAGACTCTCCACTCATATTTAGATGCACAGCAAAAACATTTCCACAGCAAGTTGTCCACAGAGGCATCCCCCCAAGCATGGTCACAGCTCACAAAGCTCACTTTGACACAAGTCGTTTTGGTCAACCGACAAAGAGCAGGGCAGGTATCAAAAACGCCCCTGTCTGTGTATTTGTCTCAAAATCCATCTGACCCTCAGGATGATGTGGATGCAGCCCTCTCTAACATAGAAAAGAAACTCTGTCAACACTTCAGGCGGATAGAGATAAGAGGCAAAAGGGGAAGAAAAGTTCCTGTGCTTTTGACCCCACCAATGCAACAAGCACTGGATCTCCTTGTCAGCAAACGGCAGGAATGTGGGGTTCCTCAGGAGAATGTATACTTATTTGCAAAACCACGCGCTTTTTCCTGCTACCGTGGATCTGATTGCCTTCGGCACTTTGCCAATGTCTGTGGGGCAGAAAGTCCTGAGAGTCTCACCTCTGCAAAACTGCGCAAACAAACTGCAACTTTGTCTCAAGTTCTCAACCTCACTGATACAGAGCTTGTTCAGTTAGCTGATTTCCTTGGTCATGACAAAAGAGTGCATCAGGAGTTCTACAGGCTTCCTGAGGGTACCCTCCAGCTTGCTAAAATAAGCAAAGTACTCATGGCTCTTGAACAAGGACGCCTGACAGAATTCAACGGCAAGACCCTGGATGACATCAGCATTGATCCTGAGGGTACTAATTATCTATTTTTTCTCTCTTCTTAAAGAAAATTTAATGAAAAAATCATCTCTGATATCTTGCGTGTTTCTCTAGGGTATAACTGGAACATGCCATAATTAGATGAATGGCGTTTAGCCCACACTTACTGTTCTTCTCTCATTTTCTATCCCCTCTATCAAACCATCCTCCAACCAACACACAGAGAATGTGGACATAGACAGCGACACCGAGATGGTTGATTCAGACTCACAAGGCAAGTATTTAGTGATTTTTTTTTTTTTTTTTTTTTTTGGCTCTTTTTCCAGGTTAAATGAGCATCTTCTAATTTACTGAGACCCCATTTCCTCTCCAGCTTTAAGCTGCGCATTTGTGAATTATACCACAGTCAGGCACTTCTGATTTGAGGCTTTCCATTTGTCTTTTCAGACCTCCAACAGCAACATGTCTGTGAGGAGGAGGAGGTTCTCACAGAACAACATGTCTGTAACCAGGAGACAAACTCTGGTGTGGACCAGGAGGACGCAGAGCCTCCACAGTTTAAAGAGGAGCAGGAGGGATGCTGCAGAAGTCAGGAGGGAGAGCAGCTTGCAGTGAACCAGGAGGCTGATACATTCATGGTGACTCCTACCTATGAAGAAAGTGACCACAGTGAAGCAGAACCAAACAGTGAGCAGCTCCTTTCTCACAGCTCCCCTGAAGTAGAGAGACAAGATGAGGAAGAAAGCCAGCATGTGGACTCAGGATCAACTAGTAATGCACAGCTGAAGAAGAGGAGACATTACAGAAAGATTCCTCACAGTGTTACTGAAGGCCAAGGTAATGTCATCCAGAGTATCTGTTTAGACACCATGTTTGCAAGGTTTGTAGGGACGAATACAAGAGCTTTAGTTTTATCTGAATTTAGAAGCAGGAAATTAGAGGTCATCCAGGCCTTTATGTCTTTAAGACATTCTTGCAGTTTAACTAAATGATCTGTCATCTGGCTTCATGGACAGATAAAGCTGGTTATCATTTGCATAACAATGAAAATGTATGTAATGCTTTCTAATAATACTACCTAAGGAAAGCATGTATCGTTTAAATAGAATTGGTCCCAGCACAGAACCCTGTATCGGGGGAACACCAAGGCATTTCTTTTATTCATCCTTCTCTGCACTGAGCTGCTGTAATGCACAAATTTCCTCGTCATGGGATCATTAAAGTTTTATGTTATATACTGCCAATTAGTAATATCGGTAACAGATATCTTTCCCCTCTCTGAAGCTCATTAGACATATTCCCTAAATAAATAATATCCAAAGTAGAGTTTAATTTTTGTTCTAATAATAGATCTGATTGCAGACATAATGACCTTCCAGTAGGGGGAGATTGCAGGACACTCCTAGAAAATGTGGAAATTTCCTGCAGAGTCAGTCCCACACAATCTCCAGCAATGCCTGAGCTTTGTTCTTTTATCTATTAATTGCTTTATTTTGGGTTTAATGAAAAGTCTTGGTGGCGCGGGCAGCATGGTGGCGTGGTGGATAGCACTGCTGCCACACAGAATAACATCTAGAAGGCCTGGATTCGATTCCATCTCTTTCCCTCTCTGTGTGGAGTTTGCATGTTCTCCCCGTGTCTGTGTGGGTTTCCTTCAGGTGCTCCGGTTTCCTCCCACAGTCCAAAGACATGCACTTACTGGGCTTAGGTTAACTGGCTACTCTAAATTGCCCATAGGTGTGAATGTGAGTGTGGATGGTAGTCTGTCTCTCTGTGTTAGCCCTGTGACAGGCTGGTGACCTGTACAGGGTGTGCCCTGCATCTCGCTCCTGTCAGCTGGGATAGCCTCCAGCCCCCCCACAACCCTGAACAAAATAAGTGGAAGAGAATGGAGGTATGGATGGATTAAAAATTCTCATATTGTTTTTGACGATGATGATGATGTTACTTTATTTATCCCACAATGGGGAAATTACAGTTAACAGAACACCCATCCAAGAAGACAAACAGAACAAACATGGGTAGATAGGTGAACTGTGGCCATGCTGCCCCCCTTCTGGAGGCGCTGCCATTAAAAAGACAGAAACAATAGTGAAAACATATAGGGATGAGTGAGGAAAAAAATCATCTCATACTTTGTATACATACACACATACACAGTATAAGGTTACAAAAACCTCTGTGATAGTGCAGAAACATAGCATGGGAGCACTAGGGTGGGGAGGGATGGAAAGGGGAGCCAGTGGAGGTGGGGTTGGGTCGGGCTACTGTGGAGCTGACTCAAACTCCCTCCTCAGCTAACAGTTCTGATAAGATGTAGAGTTCATCAGCAGCTAGGTCAGGGAGATCAGTCCAACACAGGTCAGAAGAAGACAGGACAGCGGGGGTGTAGAGCATCTGTTTACAAAACATTCCGGAGACAATTTGATAAGCGGCAGTCCAAGACCGCCAGGGAGCCAAATTCCTGATTCTGCGACTTGTTTTGGGTACAGAGTGTACTGATTAATTTGTTGATGGCCTTCAGTCTTTCTGGCACCTCTGTGGTGAAAACATCCGATTCATCCCAATCTTCTTGGTTCGTTCCTTCGCTGTGCAGAAACAGATACATACATCTCCAAGATCTTACCCCTCCCTATCAGCTCCAGATATACAGAGTCTGAGTTTGAGTCTGTACCTTCCTGCATTCCCATCATAAGCAGCCTTACCAAGGCCAGACAGCTGCCTAGACTTCCTGAATTGCAACGACAAGCCAGGTATCTCCAGGTCCAATTCGGAGAAATCCCAGTGTCAATAAGCCGAATGTGTGTGTCCTCCATTGACAATACGGCCAGGCACGTCATCTTCCACACCACACAGGAATCCATAACGTAGCGAGCCGGGAATGTCAACTGGATAAGAGGGAATAGGGTTCTCCTTCCCCCAATCTCCTCATGGTGAAAATTTGATCAAAACAATGACGTTGAGAGACCAGCTGACCAGATCCATAATTATAAATTCCAGTTCAGAAGTTGTGAGAAGAGAGGCTCTAAAGCAGCAAAGCAGGGGAAAAAGGAAGGGCTGAGGAGAGAAGAAAAGTGCGACCATCTCCGTTGAGAGTTGAAGGGGAAAAAAAAAAAAGGTATATTCTCTCCACAAAGATGAACTAGTGGTGGTAGATTTTACAAATTTTACAAATATTTAACCTGTTAACTGGCAGCAGCCCATCCGCGGGCCATTTGTAGTGCTTCCAAATTTGAAGGCTCATAGCATCACAGTAACGCTGCGGTCCGCCCTTACGATGCTTTTATGACAGAGTAGACCCTCCGAATTGGATTGACACCTCATTTGGCCAATTATGTTATCAAATGGATTTTCCAGATCCAATAATAACCAGACAGTGTCATGTGACTTCTCTGGACATGCCCCAAATGTTCTCCAATCGTTCTGATTGGTCAACTCTGACCCAAAATCTAAAACCACAGAAAGTTGCTGCACATTGGGTGCGTATTACGTGCGCAAAGCCAGTCCAGAAGTAAGACTCTGCGCCGTCGTGACCTCAACAGTGTTTACAGTACTTTTTCTCACAAATGGATTGTATAAATATCTCAAAACAAGCTATATTTCTTCAACGAATTGATGAAGTCTCTTATCTGATTTTAGCATACGTTGTTGAGTGACTTCTTCCTTGCTGCAGGAGAGAATAAAGTCTAGAAACCATTTTTTTTGTTTGCTTTTCCTTTAATGATATCAACAAAAACATTAATAAGATCTGCTCCAACATCCTCAGTATTTTTAATTTTTTTCTCAAAGTAACTTCTTAGCTGTAAATATTTGTGCTTTTCTAAATTCAGAGTTTCTGTAAGATGCTGGAACATGTTCATGTCCCCCCAGGTAGAAATAGTACAGTAAGAGGTAATGGCTTTTTGGATTCATTGTTTAAATCTATTATCTAGTTTTGCAGGTTCAAAATCTGAGTCATACACAACCCAACATAGTATTTTTACAGATTTTTCAAATTTTTGAATTCTACATTTTTTTTTATACCAAATATTTAGGGAGACAATGCTCCAGTTAGAAAGTTTGATAAGACCTTCCTTAATAAGTTTCCGGTCCCCAAGTATAGATGGTAGAGGCTTGTCTATTTGGTTCTGCTTCAAGTCTTTCCATTTGGCTTCAATATTAGACTCACACCAGCAGACTAATGAACGAAACTGTGCCGCTCTATATGATAAACTTCAAAACATGGTAATGCAAAGCAACTCTTTGGCTTCAGTGCTCCCCTCCTCCATATCAGCTGGTCTCTGCTCTCCTTGTTTGACTCTGTCATGTCTTTCAGATCAGTAACAATTGTGGTTAGCTTCTGGCTAACCTCTCTAAAAGCTGCTAGCTTGTTTTTCAGTTGTTCTGTGTTCTCAGTGTTTTGTTTTTTTTTTTCATGTCGGCTCACACCGCCTGTATCTCAGCAATTATATTAGCTTGGATAGCCTCCATGTCCGTGCGCACACTTAGTTGTCAGTCTCCACATTTTTACTCTGTAAAATGTCACTTGCCTCCTCGTTTTGTTGTGATTTTAGTTTTCTGTTTCTTTCTCCCTCTCATGCTCTATGTCCCAGATAGCTGTTTGAAAAAGTTATGTAGTTATTGAGGGGGACATAGAGACACCAGGGAACTTATAATTTATCCTACCATTTGCTTCTCTGCCATACCGGAAGTGTTGGTGTTTCATCCAGCACTGTCTTAATAGGTTGCCATGGGATGTGCTCAAGGTCTGCGAGCTGCACCGTCTGGAGAAAATAGTGTTGACATGCTCGGACTCATGACGGAGGCCTTGTCTGTCAGGAGTGTCTTGCCATCTGCACTGCCGTGTGGACTTTGGACAGGAAAAGAAGAACCATAAACTGCCTTCAGGATTTCATCAAAGCCCTTGGACTCCCCTCTGTCCACGCATAACTGGGTCCTTTCTGCTAGAATGAACCACCACTGATTCTGAACCTCTTGCAGCTTGCTCTGTAGTTTGCTGCAAGCAAGACGAAAAGGTGCCTTCTTTGCCGGGCAGGCTGGCAGTGGGAGATCGGCGTGATAGGCTGCACCCTTCAACAATAATAGCTCTTGGACTATATGATCGTTTTTGTCGAACCAGTCCTGATTCTTTCTTTGCAAGAAACCTAAAATGGTTTTGGAGGCATGTAGGATAGCATTTTTATCTGCTAGAGTATTTTAAATATTAATACAGTGTAATTAGTATAAAGGTTTGTTCATATTTTTGTATATTTTATATTTGTATATTCATGTATTTTTGTGAACCTGGTCAACACCTCAATGTGGCACCAATCATGCCACAATCTGAGCTCGCCATCTCTAAACATTTGCGTGCACATGATTATTCTTTATTTAGGCTTTGATACATGGTTTTATAAAATAATTTTATGTATGTTTTTGTATCATCAGATTAATGACCTTGTTCTTGTGTTTCTTTGTTTGCCAAGACCTCCCACAACAACATGACTGTGAGGAAGAGGAGGGTCTGGATGAGCAGCTGGTCTGTAACCAGGAGACAAACTCCAGTCTGGACCAGGAGGACCCAGAGCCTCCACATATTAAAGAGGAACAGGAGGAAGTCTGCAGTAGTCAGGAGGGAGAGCAGCTTGGACTGAAGCAGGAGGCTGAAAGCATTATTGTCTGGACTGGGGAAGAGTGGCTCAGACTGGTCAAAACCATCTGGAAACCTGAGATAAAGTTACACAGAATAGGTATGTAAAACTATGATAGTCAAAGTTACATTTATTTTTAGAGGTGCAGGAAGAATTGAAGTCCCAACTGCAATAAGCAGCATTCAATTCAATTCAATTAAATTTTATTTATATAGCACCAAATCACAACAGTCGCCTCAAGGTGCTTTGTATTGTGGGTAAAGACCCTACAATAATACAGAGAAAACCCAACAGTCACAACGACCCCCTATGAGCAAGCACTTGGCGGCAAAAAGGTGAAAAACGTGGTGCATAAAAAGTTCAGCAGAATGAATGAAGTAAAGCATCTGAATTTCAACTTTTCACCCACTGCTCAGAAAAAATCTACACCCCTACAGAAACAGAAAGCCAACAACACAAGTTTAATTTGTTCTGTTATTAGATTAAGTTAAAGAATCACAGCTTTCTGATATGTTTTTCAAATTATTATTATTTTTTTTTTTTCTCTTCAGACCTCCAACAGCAATATGTCTGTGAGGAGGTTCTCAC
Organism: Archocentrus centrarchus; assembly: GCF_007364275.1. Classification (NCBI taxonomy): domain Eukaryota; kingdom Metazoa; phylum Chordata; class Actinopteri; order Cichliformes; family Cichlidae; genus Archocentrus; species Archocentrus centrarchus. The sequence goes on along the minus strand of NC_044363.1, from coordinate 11,463,058 downwards.
ACAGCAGCAGGTCTTTAACCAGGAAAAGAACTCCAGTTTGGACCAGGAGGACCCAGAGCCTCCAGAGATTAAAGAGGAACAGGAGGAACTCTGCAGCAGTCAGTTTGGACTGAAGCAGGAGGCTGATAGCTTAATGGCAACTCCTACTTATGAGGAAAGGGGCCACACTGAATTAGAACCAAACAGTGAGCAGCTCCTTTCTCACAGCTGTCCTGAAGCAAAGAACCAAGATCAGGAAGAAAGCCAGTATGTGACCTCAGGGTCAACTAGAAATGCAGAGATGAAGAAGACGAGACATCACAGAAAGAAAAGTCACAGTCAGAGACTATACAACGTTCCTGTGTCAGAAAGTCAGGGTGAAACTGACACAACAAAAAAGTCTATTCATTGTGACACCTGTGGCAAATCTTTTCAATATAAATCCCAACTGGCTACACATCTAAGGATGCACACAGGTGAGAAACCATATTCCTGTAGCACATGCGGTAAACAATTCCGAATGAACTCAACATTGAAAACTCATTTAAGACGGCACACAGGTGAGAAACCGTACTCTTGTAGAACCTGTGGGAAACAATTCAGTCTGACGTCAACATTGAAAACTCATTTAAGAGTTCACACAGGTGAGAAGCCGTATCTTTGTAGCACCTGTGGGAAACAATTTATTCAGAAATCAGATTTGGACCGTCATGCAAGAGTTCACTCAGGTGAGAAACCATATTCTTGTAGGACCTGTGGAAAAGAATTCAATGACACATCAATATTGAAAGTTCATGTAAGAATTCACACAGGTGAGAGGCCATGTAGTTGTAGCATCTGTGGGAAAAGCTATGTTGGCTCATCAGGAGTCATAAAACACATGAGAGTACACACAGGTGAGAAGCCGTATTCTTGTTGCACCTGTGGGAAAAGATTCAGTTGGAAATCGGATTTTGAGCGTCATTTAAGAATTCACACAGTTGAGAAACCATATTGTTGTAGCAACTGTGGGAAAGGATTTATTAACTTATCAGCATTCAGAAATCACATGAGGACTCACACAATTGTGAAGCCATAGTGTGTCAGCTGTGAGTTGTAGCGGTGCGTTGGTGGTAGAGCTCACACTGAGCAGAAGTCAGATCACTGCAAGTGAAAAGATGAACCATATTCAAGTGAGTAGTTTCTGTGCAGAGTACTAAAGAACCTTCAGCATTGTTTATTCAGTTTATTATTACCTTATTCTCATAATTGTATCAGGGAAACTCTGATCTTATATTTAATGAAGGTCAAAGTTCAGGATGCTCCTGTTCTGTTGGTGGTTAATAAAACAATATATATAATTATTAGGGGTGGGACTTTAACGCGTTAATTTCGATTAATTAATTACGGGGAAATTAATGCGTTAAAAATGTTAACGCATTTTAATCGCACTTTGCACCGTGGAACGTTTCTCAGTGCACGAGTTCCCGGCATACAGATTATATCGACGCACAATGTCCAAATTAGGGGCCGCATCCTGCGAAGGACCCGGCCCACGTCTTTCGCAGCCCACGAACACCACAAAGGCCGGAAGTGAGCAGCTAGCCTTCATATCAGCTGCCGTCACCTCTGCGTAGCTCAGTGGTTCTCAAATAGTGGGGCGGTGCGATACCTGGGGGGGCGCGTGTGACCCTGGGGAACAGGCTTTTTTTTTTGGGCCGTACTAGTATAAAGTGTAATTGCGCATCCACTACAGTAGGCGGCAGTGGCGCTGTCATTGTTACAACAGGTTTGCCTTGGTTAGCAGTGTTGAGTCAACAGAAAGCTCCGACTGCGTTCTGTCTATAGCCTCCGTTATTCAACATAACAACCCCCAACATGAAAAAGTTTTTAACAGGGATGAAAAGAAAAGCGGAGAGAGACAAAGATAATGAGACAAAAGAAAGTCACCCGAAAGCTAAGACGAGAAAATATGACGAAGCGTATTTAGCGCTTGGCTTCACTGTCACTACAGTTGGAGAAGAGGAAAGACCGGTGTGTTTGCTGTGTCTAAAAATGCTCGCAGCGGACAGCATGAAGCCAAATAAATTAGCGCGTCACTTAAATACGTTACACTCCAATCACGCCGGTAAGCCGCTAGAGTTTTTTCAGCGAAAACGTGCTGAATATTGCCAACAGTCATCCCGCTTTGTGAAGGCTACTTCAGTAAACCATCGAGCGCTGTTAGCATCATATAAGGTGGCGTACCAAATTGCGCAGTGCAAAAAGCCCCACACCATAGCAGAGGAGCTGATACTGCCTGCAGCATTAGACATGGTCTCTGTCATGCTGGATGACGCCAGTGCAGCAAAACTAAAAACTATCCCTCTGTCCAATGACACTGTCGCCAGACGTATAGATGACATTGCTAACGATCTTCATGAACAGCTGGTAGATAAACTCAAAGACAAACGTTTTGCCTTACAATTTGATGAAGCAACTGACAGCAACAAAGACTGTCTGTTTATTGCTTATGTACGTTTTGAATTGTCAAACTCCCTGTGTGAGGATCTACTTTTTTGTAAATATGTCAGAGACAGAGCCACAGCTGAAGAGCTATTCAAAATTCTGGACTCCTTTTTGACTGAGAATGGGCTAAAGTGGGAGAACTGCATTGGTGTTTGCAGTGATGGTGCACAAACCATGGCAGGGAAGAGAAAAGGACTTAGGGCACTCATCAAGACAGCCTCACCTCATGCTGAGTGGACACACTGTATTATACACAGAGAAGCACTTGCATCCAGGCAACTTTCCCCTGAATTAAGTGAGGTTATGACTGATATCATAGGTGTAGTCAATTTTATAAAGACTAGACCACTAAAAACAAGAGTCTTCTCTGCCATCTGTGAGGAGATGGGAGCCGAACATCAAGCTGTGCTCTATCACAATGAAGCAAGGTGGTTGTCACGAGGAAAAGTCTTGTCCCGAGTTTTTGAGCTCAGAGAGCAAATAAGAGTGTTTTTTGAGCAGGAGCACAAGTATGAAGTGGCAGAAAAATTTTGTGATGAGAACTTCCTGGGAAAACTGGCCTACCTGAGTGACATATTTGGAAAGCAAAATGAACTGAATCTACAGCTTCAAGGGAAAGATAAACACCTCCCTCAGGTCACAGACAAGATTAGCTCTTTCACCCGAAAGCTTGCAATGTGGGGCAGGCAACTTGATGAAGGAAACACCGATTCATTTGAGAACCTGCATGAATTTGTGGACACTAATGACTATGATGCTATCTCAGTGATTCCACACATTAAGCAGCATATTTCTTCACTGATTGGATTCTTTAAAAAGTACTTCCCTGAAAACAGTTCCCAGTATGACTGGGTGAGAGACCCTTTCAGTGCACCAGCTCCAACTGGTTTCAGCTCTGCAGAAGAGGAGCAGTTCATTGACATGACGTCTGACTCCACATTGAGACTGAGGTTCACATCACAGACACTCAGTGCATTCTGGCTGAGTGTAGAGAGGCAGTATCCACTCTTAGGGGAGAAAGCTATAAGCATTCTGCTTCCTTTTTCAACATCTTACCTTTGTGAGATTGGCTTCTCTGCTGTTGCTGCACTGAAGACCAAGTACAGGTCCCAGCTAAACATTGAGCAGGAGCTGAGAGTTGCACTATCATGCCTCGAACCTGAGCACAAATTGTTTAATTAATTTTTGTTTTGTAGGTTCAAGTGTTTTATATATTGTGCTCCTGAGTTAATGTTGCTGAACTGAATATAAAATAGTTATTATTTTTTTACTTTTTGTAGTTTATTAGTTATTATAATTATTAAATATTATTTATTGATTTGATTTAATTTTGCAATGGTGCAATTAGTTGGTCAAACATGTTATTTTTAATTTCAGGCAATGATGCACAAAATCTTTTCTGTTGCAGACTTAAAACACGATTTAATAAAGTTATTCTTTGTAAGTTTGACCATATGTCTTTCTTTTTTCTTTTCTTTAATGTTAATAAGGATAAAATGTTATGCAGAGATGGATAGTCACGGTGGGGAGTGGGGGGCGCGAATAGTTTTCTTCTTGCTAGGGGGGGCGTAACAGAAAATAATTGAGAAGCACTGGCGTAGCTCATGTCGCCTAGCAACCGTGAGTGCGAAGCACAGCTGTGTAAAAACAGCTGGTTAAACGGAGAACGAACTTTTTCTCCTTTTTGTGGTTTAATTTTAAATCTTTAATTCAAAATAAGCTGTTAAAACAAGCGTAACACATTTCAACATCAAGGAATACAGCTGAGAGAATGATAATTTCCAACTATAACAAGTGAGACATTAATGTTGAATAAAACTATCCAGTTATGATGCTTAACTTTAATTTCAGGAGTTTGCTTATCACAGGAGCACTTCCACCCTTCGTTGGTCTGTGTAGCAGACTGGTGGGAGAATAAACAAAATTTTGAAGTTTAAGCTTATGTATATTGATTCATTCATCAACTAAACTTAAATTAATATTTCTCATGTCAAATATTGAAATGCGATTAAAATGCGATTAATTTCGATTAATTAATTACAAAGCTTGTAATTAATTCGATTAATTTTTTTAATCGAGTCCCACCCCTAATAATTATATAAAAATATATAATTTCTTTTATAATGTCTGCTGTCATTATTTACACAGCTTGAGTTTTTGTCAGATGAAGCGGAATCCTAATTTTACTCTTTTTAAATCTAATTATTCAGCTGCAGCCTGACGGACAAAATGCAGGAGACAGAAAGTGAAGCTAAAAATGTGAATAAACAGAGTTTATTGATGGACCTGTTAGTTACTGAGACAGCAGCAGATCCCAAGGATAGAACTGCCCTCTTGTCAGTGTTTTACTTACTAAAAATTTTTGTTTGCTTTTGCTGCAGTTTCCAAATGTTCTTGGATAAAGGAACTTCTTAAATAACTGGTCCCAGACTGTGAGACTTGGCCCCCATCTCTCCTCCACCCGCACACTGAGCACTGGCTCCCCACAGGGCTGTGTGCTGAGCCTGTTGGGATTTTCATTACCTCAATGCTGATATATATTATTGTTATTTCTACTTTTGCTTATTGTAACTACACTGCTTTTTTCACTGAAATAAAATTTTACTTAACTTTTAACTTTACTGTGTGTCTAAAAGTAGTAGTAGGATTCGAGGCCTGTTGGAATTGCTCTTATTCATGTTCAAGGCGCCGAAGCTTATGCCACCTCTCCTTAGCTGGTCCCCTTTGGTCAGGCAGGCCCTCTTAGATCATTCTCAAAGCAGACTCATCTTCTGCTCTGGCCCCATGTTGAACCGCTTGATCATTCAAATTCATGCTTAAGGGTCTCTGCTTATAAAACTGCCTTTTTTGGGTTCATGAATAGGACACCAGTCATACTGGGTGCCCATTTTTCGATTTACTCTGGTGCTAGAGATAATTCTGTCCAGTAGACCTAGCCATAGGCTATCTTGCTTATGTAGCACAGCCAGAGATTTTGGAAATGCAAATCAAAAAAGTGTAAATCTGTCTAAGCAACAAGTCTTGTGGCAAATTGGGACTCACTTTCTCCCTTACATCTGGTCTGTTTAAGCGTGGGCAGTTGTAAATCCTTCTCCAGAAGTACCATAGGATGGCCACAAGGAGGTTGTTTCTGACAATTACTGTGATGAATTTTTCTTACTGTCTTGTTGATGTATTGAAGATGCTTCGGGATGTTTGTGCCTTTTCAGATAATGTAGGGAGAATTAATGATAGCCTCTAATGTATGCTTACAAATCACTGACTATACACAAAACCTTAGACAAAGAAAGGCAGAGAGTATAGTAGTAGTTGTGGCATTGTACGTGTGGTGTGGGTGCTGTTGCTCTCCGTTTTTCTCTTGCTAACTGCTAAGGCACAGACTCCTGGGAGGCTTCCGCTTGCTTTTGCTTTTTATAACTTTTTCTGTTAATAAACCTTGGTAACAAAACTTGCTCATCTCCAGTGATTTTTTTTTTTTTAAGGAGTCTGGTTCTTCTGCTGAGAAGCATTTTTGCTCCAATGGGATTATTTTTCACCTGCTAAAGAGTAACGGGAGTGTCGGGCCACAAAACCAACAAGCCCCCTTTTGTACTGCCTCTACACTCATGACTGCAGTCCGGCCCACGAAAACAACCTCTTCAAATTTGCTGACGATACCTTTCATTCACATCATTTCCAAAATCCAGACATTTTTCCCATCAGTGAGCTTTTACAACACAACCAGTGATCAATCATTGATGGTGTTCTGTGTCTAAAGGTTCATACAGATCACTGTGATGTAACAGTGATGCTACAGTAAATGTTTCAGAGGAACTGACTGACAGTCTGACAGCTGCAACTGCGCTCCGGAACAGTTTCTGCGATTTTAGTGTTAACAAACCCTGATGAGACTCACTTCCTATTCCAGGAAGTAGATTTAGCAGACAGCTGAGTTTGTTAACCCTGAAATGAAAGAACCTCGGGTTTTCTAAAAGAAAGTTTATTAGAAAGATAGTTTATTACTATGTGCACACCTTATTAAGAGAGATCAGCTCAAAATGTTCCCAGACAGGGAAAATCTCCTTTCTGATTGGTTCCAACCTTATCTACCACACAGCATCTCATCACAGCATGAGCAAGTGATGGACCCAGCAGACTCAGACCTGCATGATCGGGAGCAGGCTGCTCTTCTTTCTGAGAGAGAAGGTGAGGTGGAAGCCGTGGCTGATCCCTGAGTACAAGTCAGTTTTCCGGGTATTCGTTTAGCCCTGGGAGGTCCCAGCTGGTGGAAGGGGCCTCAGCAAGGCTCACCACTCACTCCACTTCTGTAGCCAGAAGAAGAGGGGCTCCAAGCCTTATTTAACTGCTTTTTGATGAGTCTTTTATCTCCTAGCCTGGAGTGGACATGCTTCAGTTAGTCCCCTTTCTATCAATTTTCTATACATCTAGCTTGGCATTCTATGTCACACAACACACCAGGGTCCTAATATTAGCTGATAAATAATAATCTTTCATGCAAGGCCGAAGCCACCTTTATCCTTTGCTAACTCCAGTGTTAGGTACCTTGTTCTTGGCCTTTTCCCCTGCCAAAAAAAAAAAATAGAGAAATTTATGCCATTCTGGTATTTCAATTGGTAATATTTAGAACAAAATAGCATCCTTGGCAAAAATATTCATTTTAACAATTTCTAGCTGTGCCTCAAAATTTAAAATTGGAATCAAATGCCATCTTTTAATAACTTCATTACTTTTTGAAGTAAAGGCTTAAAGTTTGCCTCATATATTTTTGAAAGATTTTTTGGGATATCCGTTCCTAGATATTTTATCATTATGATAACCCAATTTAACCGGATTTTCAATTGTAAATCTTGACTAGGAGAGAAGTTAAAGCTTAATATTTGGGTCTTAAGAATAGTGAGTTTATAACCTGAAAGTAAAAGATTCCAAATATGTTAAAAGATTGGGAAGAGACAAATTTGGGTGTGTTATATAAAGCAAAGAGACAAATCTTATGTTCTTGCCCTAGCCATTTCACTCCACTGATATCATAATTTTGCTTCACCCCCTGGCTTATGGTCTCTATAAAAATGGCAAAATGTAGACGGCTCAACGGGCATCCTTGACAAGTCCCTATCTTTAACTCTATTGTATCTGAAAGAACGCCATTAATTTTAATTCTTGCCGTAGGATACTTATATATTGATTTTATAGCATTTATAAATAATGGATGAAATCCAGATTTACTCAAAACTTTATAAAGGTAATCCCTATTAACCCGGCCAAAAGCCTTTTCTGCATCTAAACTTATAAGTATCAATTGATTCTGCTCTTTTAATCAATTATAGGCAAAGTTCATTGGATATTATCTTGAATTTGCCTGTCCTTATACCATTCGGATGGAAACTCATCTGGACCTGGAGCTTTATTTGAGTTCTGTAATTTCTGCTATGAGACATGAATTTTGATTTTTGTTCACTGTCGATAGATAAATTGCATCTATAAAAACAGACATATTATTGCTGTCTATTTCCAATTGATTATAAAGTTCCCTGTAAAAAAGCTTGGTGGATATCTTCTAATTTCCTAAAGCCAAGCCAAGTTTATTTATAAAGCACTTTAAAAACAGTAACCACTGACCAAAGTGCTGTACATAAAACATATCAGGACAAGAGAAGATAAAATTTAAAAAGGTAATTAAGAAATAACTAATTAAATAAATGTATACATAAATAGAATAAAATTTATAAATAAAAACAATAAAATACACAGTTTATCCTAAAAAATAAGTAAGTAAAATAAAAACAAAAAAAACAGCAGCTCATACTAGTCAAAGGCCAAATGAAAAAGATATGTCTCAAGAGCAGATTTAAAATTGGCCAATGACGAGGCCTGTTTAATGTCCAATGGCAGTGAATTCCAGAGTTTAGGAGCTGCCACAGCAAAGGCTCTGTCTCCTCTGAGCCTCCGCTGAGCAACTCGGAAAGATAAGGTGGGGCAAGGCCATGTAATGACTTAAAAACAAATAAAAGAATTTTAAAATGGACTCTTAAATGGACGGGCAGCCAGTGCACTGAGGATAAAACAGGAGTAATATGCTCCCTTCTCCGTGATCCCGTCAAGAGCCGCGCAGCAGTATTTTGAACCAGCTGTAGACGAGATAGGGAAGACTGGCTAACACCAACATACAACGCGTTGCAATAATCCAGCCTAGTTGTGATAAAGGCATGGATTACTACTTCAACCCAGCTAGCAAGCGAAGGTTCAGAAGACGTTCACTGAACATCCCCTGAAAGTCTTATGTTCAATGTTCAGCACATAACGTTCAGTGAAAGTTCATTCATCATGGAAATTTTTTTGCTGTGCTTTTATTTCATCGGTTGTTATATCTTTTACATCTGCAGTGTTGTTAACAATACTTTTTCACCAAATTTCCATTTTTTGTCTTGGTGCACCCCTGACGTTCTCTGAACGTCCTGTGAAGGTTTGGAAATAATGTCTAACTGTTTCTGTAAAATGTGGCTTATGTAAATGTTAGCATGTAATATTCTTAAAATATGTAAGATATACGCAGAAATATATGCACAAATTTATAAAATAAAACAGTTATTAAAATTACAAGTACATTAAAATACAACTAAATTACAACTGTACAACTAAAGAATAATCAGGTGACACAATAAGATACCACACAAATTATTTGTGCTACTCCAAAGAAGATTTTCTGTCCATCCCACAGCAATGCAAAACATCACCAGTCTTTCACCTGTCCCTCAGCAACCAAATACCGTACGTTGCCATATAATTTTGTGATTGGCTGTTGTGCTCCATTTTTCCATCCAATAGGGAACAAGATCATGTTTTTTGTTTTGTGTGTGTTTGTTTTTGCTGCCAAGAACTTCCTGCCCTTCTCCTGCACACAAACGCGAGGATAATATACAGGAAAAGGCATGGCATGATTTAAAAATTGGTATGTAGTTTGAAGTCTGCATTTTCAACTCTAATTGAAATCAGCGAATCAGTGTCCTGCTGTTACGTCATCTGAAGTCGACGATATCATAAATTGATGCGTCGGCACCTCTGTAGGGGTTAACTAAATATAAAACACATCAAATCAGGTAATGCTTTTTAAAAAAACACAAAACCATGATTAGTTTTAATTGTGTTTATTTAGCAATCTGTACTTTTCCTGTTTTTTTTTTTCTGTACCTCACAGTTACCAGGTTTGAATTTTGCGCGTAACAAACAACACGATTACGTAGGAAGTTAACATGGTATCAGACGCCAGCCGCCATCAGACCCACAAGAATGAGATCGAAAAACGCCATTCCGCCATTTCTTCGCACGACTACCAGTGAAGGTCCAACAATTATGAGCTTCAGATATATTCCTTTATTTCAGCTGATACCGACCAAAACTAAAGTGTTAAGTAAGTTTATTTATCACTGTTTGTATTTTGATCAAAAACATAGTTATTAGGACAGAAAGTAAAATTTATTACCGGTAAATACCATCTTTGTTTGAAAACAATGGCCACCGTGGCTGAGCCACATTGTAAATAGTACTCATACATGTATGTCCATATGGTTTACAACCTGAAATTTGACTTAATCATGCATGTAATTCGTTCATTGATGCTTAGTCAGGCTTAGAGACTTTTAAATTTTGTGCTTGAATCTTTACTTTATAGCACATGTCCTGTTGTGTTATTTGATCTTTTCACGTGATATAACTGGACCTTGGCTTCTTCCTTTTAAAATATTATCCGGATCACTAGCTAATAGCACAGTTACAGCAGCACTCCCAGTTCAGTTTATTATTGTGCCGATTACATTGAAAAACAAATTCTTTTCAGTCAAATGGGCTGTGTGCCCTGAGTTGGCTCTAATCAAATTGAACTCTGAAAAGTGTGGCTTATTACCATTAGGCTATCACTAAGAATGGCAAACAAATCTGATTCATTCTCAAGATGGACTCTTTGGAGGCAGGCTTGCCGTGCTGCAAAAAGAAAATTTGAGTGTGTCGATGATGACAGTGAAATTGATGAATATCCTGAACATCTGGTTGATAATACTGCATTTCAGCATGACAGCCTCGGCATACTCGGTGATTCAGTTGTAAGTTCCGATTCTAGTAACAATGATGATGGCATCCCCAACCTCACCATTCAGGAGAAGAAGGCCATCACAGCCCTAAGCAAGGATCAAAACATCACCATACTGCCAGCCGACAAGGGGAGGTGCACGGTTGTGCTGAATTCATCGGATTACCACAACAAAATTACTACACTCCTCAGTGACAAAAATACTTATGAGGTCTTGAGACGTGATCCCACAAGCAACTACAAGAAAAAAGTTGTTTGCTGCCTGCAACAACTTGAAAAGGAAAAAGCCATTGACCGCCCCACTTACTACCGCCTGTACCCTGGAGAAGCCACTCCATGCATTTATGGACTCCCAAAGATCCACAAAGAAGGAGTCCCACTTCGACCCATTATCAGCAGTATAAACTCGGTCACCTACAACATTTCCAAACACCTCGCCACCATCTTATCACCGCTTGTTGGCATCACACCCCACCACATTGAAAACTCTACAGATTTTACTAACAAGGTCCAGAATCTTGTACTGGATCCAGATGAAACCATGGTGTCCTTTGATGTGGTTTCACTTTTCACTTGCATACCCACAACTGAGGCAGTGGAGACCGTCAGAAGACGACTACAGGAAGACGATTCCTTACTGAACAGAACCAGCTTCACCCCAGATCAGATTTGTGCACTTTTAGATCTCTGCCTTACCACAACATATTTTAAATACAATGATGGATTCTACAGACAGAAGCATGGATGTGCCATGGGCTCCCCAGTGTCTCCCATTGTAGCCAACCTTTACATGGAGGAAGTGGAAAGTAAAGCTCTTGGTTCTTTCAAAGGGATGGCACCTAGCCACTGGTACAGATATGTAGATGACACCTGGGTCAAAATCAAAACCCAAGAAGTAGAAGCCTTCACTCGTCACATTAACTCAGTGGATAAATACATACGTTTTACCAGGGAGGACACCAGAGATAACAAGTTACCATTCCTGGACTGTGCGGTGCTTATCGAGGAAGATGGAAGCCTCAACATTGAAGTTTACCGGAAGCCCACACACACAGACCAGTATCTCCTCTTTGACTCCCACCACCCTCTGGAACACAAACTTGGGGTGATCAGGACCCTACAACACCGTGCGGAAAGTGTTCCCTCTAAGGCAGAAGGGAAGCATAAGGAACACACACACATTAAGAAAGCCCTCAAAACATGCGGTTACCCCAACTGGGCCTTCATCAAATCAGCTAAGATGCACAGGAATGAAGGCCAAACACAAACTACAGAGAATAGGAAGGACAAGAGGAACGACATTGTCATCCCATATGTGTCAGGCTTGTCAGAAAAACTCAGAAGAATTTTCTCCAAGCATGACATCTCAGTATACTTCAAACCAAGTCACACCCTAAGACAAAAACTGGTTCATCCCAAGGACAAACCCGCCAAACACAAGATCAGCGATGTAGTGTATGCTGTTCAGTGCAGTGAAGAGTGCTCGGACCTCTACATTGGTGAAACCAAACAGCTTCTTCACAAACGAATGGCACAACATAGAAGAGCCACCTCGACAGGACAAGATTCAGCAGTACATCTGCATCTGAAGGAAAAAGGGCACTCTTTTGAGGATGCCAATGTTCACATTTTGGACAGGGAAAACAGATGGTTTGAAAGAGGAGTGAAAGAAGCCATCTATGTCCACTGTGAACAACCATCATTGAACAGAGGAGGTGGATTACGTCACCAACTTTCCCCCGCTTACAGTGCTGTCCTGAGCTCCCTTCCCAGACGTCTCAACCCCCATTCACACCTTTGTTCCAGTGACCTCAATAGGCCACAGGAAACAATGGACCGGAGTCCTAAATTGGTTTCAACTGAAACCACTGAATATGACCCACGCCCCCTTCACACCTGGGCACATGTGTTCACGCACATGATCAATAGAGGGTCATAACCACCTCCAGGGGACTACGCCCACAGGGGTTTAAATACCTGGGTCTCTCCACCATTTGGTTGAGAACTGAAGAAGCCTTTCGGATGAGAGGTGAAACGTCTTCAAGAAACAAAAAGAAGTCCAGTCGCCTTTTTCAAGCTCCAGAGACTATACCTGTGAATGCATCGCTGCTTGGGACGTTTGCAGATAATGAACCTGGCACTGACTTTTTTGACCAACATGATGTCCATCATCCTTCTGACTTACCATCTGAATCATTTGTTCACATTGGCCATAGCTCTGAATCAGAACCAGATTGCTCCACAGATTCTTGTTTCTTGGTTACTGAGAGTGAGGAGGACATTTGCTTAGGTGATGAGCTCTCAGACTGGGCAGTCAAATTTCAAATAAAACAGGTTGCTCTCTGCAGTCTTTTGAAAATTCTTAGGAATTGTGGACATACCAATCTTCCTAAGGATGCATGAACCTTGCTGAAGACAGATACTTACTCTGTGGTGGAGTTCCAGCACAAACAAACCATCGATGGCGAGGAGCAACTTACAACAGAGGTTGACATTGTGGCTTCTTCATGGATCCATGGCAATGATAAGCTCTGCTGGTGGCCAGGTAGCCATTACACAAGTACAATGACTGAAAAGATGGCTAAAAACAAAGTGGAAGTCAGTGACCCATCTGAGTGGAATGCATATGAAATCAAGATTCTGTACCGCCATGGTAAGTAGTGCTATTCAAAAATCAAAATATTTTGATAATTGATTGCTTTGTTCTTTAACCATGACAACATTTCTCCTTCTTAAATGTTAATGAGTTTACGTTCTACATTGGCCGAGCATTTGTGCATGATTTCTTTGGAAAATGTGACAAATAAACTAATGATTACTTTTTATTTAAATTATCTTTCAGGTGACTACCTGAAAGCACGACAAAAGTGTCGCTTGGCCGAGGATGTTTCAAACCTAGAAACAGAAACGGAACCAGAAGCCCAGGAGGGTAGGGGTAAAAGAAAAAGAAAGTAGGTAGTTTATATAGCGGTCATTATGTGAACTAATTTGAAAAAACATTACTTTATCTACTATAATAAACTTCTTTTAATTACAGCTAATATTAACATGGTTCGCTGCTATGAAGATACTGATTTGTGATGTCCTTGAGCTGGATTTAAAAAAAACAAAAAAAACCTGCATTTACTACATGTAACGAACATGCGACTATCAAAGGTGGTTCTTTCTGAGAACTCCTGCATCATTATAGCCATGACGGTCCCTGACCCTCACCACTCACTACAAATATAGTATTTAATGACGATTAAGGTGTGAACCATTCACTGTAAAAGAGTAAAATTCTACTCAATTATTCATTGTGAAACCAGACAATGGACATGTATGTTTGCCTTGTCGTAATAATGAGCTGTGTCATATGGAGCCATTTAAACCTCTCATGTCTTTAAAGAAGTTGTAGTAATTTCTTATGGAATGTTTCTTTCTTACAGGCGAATTAACATTGATTTTGACAGTGAGGACGAGGAAAGACAGTCGAGGAAAAAGCTTCCTAAGCCACCAGCTCCCCCTAAACCACCTGCGGTGCCCATCATCAGAAGTCACCAAGCAACATCATCCACCACCAGCAGCCATTTTCATAACACATCAAACACAGTTACCATCGCCACCTGCCACCCATCTGCACCTATCGGGCATATCATTCGTCCATTAGCTACGCCCACCAACTCCATCCAAAGTGAAACAGGATCTGGAACGATAGAACTCCTCTATCAGGTAAATGTGACAAAGTACACACAAGAAGTGAGAACACTTCTAGTGAGTGCACTATCATGTCATCTAATACGTTATAAATATATAGCATTTCTGTAAATAAATTTCAAAAACGGTAGGGCAATGGTGAATTAATTGTGTGCTTTTAAACAGAAACATGATTCCTTGTTGCCTAATTGGAACTAGGTAATAATTACTTACCAACTGATATTTTACATTTCTTTGATCTTTTATCATTCTTTTCAGAATACAACTTTCAGCCTAAAGTTTTTAGGGCCATAGAGGAGGACAAGGCAATAGCCCTGAACAAAGCCAAGAGGCTGCAAGCACTTCTGACCCAACAGGCTGCTAATAATTCTGTGGAAGAGCTGGACCCATTGGATGAGCTTGCGCTTCCAGCCTCCAGCTCAGAAGACTTAGAAGCTCTGAACCAGGCACTTGAGTCCGGAGCAGTCAGAAAAAAAGTGGTATGCATAATTTATTGACATCTGTCTTGGACAATAAGTTCAATAAAGCTGGATACTGTATGGCAGTCAAAATGAGCCTCTACCTTCTGTGTAAACAGTGACTTTTACATTTTTGTATTGTTTCACATTTTAGGTGCATCATCTGGCAGTCATTGGAGGAAGGGATCTGAGAGCTGCTGTTTATAATATTTTGCCAAAAATTGTCACAAACCGCCTTGCAGAACAATACAGCCTCTATGGACGGAAAGGCAAAAAAAATTTCTCTGCTCACAAGCACTTGGTGGCTGTGATATTTAGTAAGTACTAAAAGGTCAGAATTTAGACTGAAGCTTTAGCCATTGTGCACTTTTCTCTATAGCCCATGAAAATCATATTGTCTTGCCTCCTGACACCAACCATGGTACTCCAATTCACATTTCCAATTTCTTTTTTGTCTATTTTTCAGGGGCTGTACGAAAGAACCAAGGGTCAGATACTCTGAGTGATACTGAGATCCAGGCTGTGTTGGGAGATTGGCTGAAACATGCGAAGTGTCGTAAAGACAAGTCGGCAAATCGAGGACAGGACAGGAATGATGAGGAGCACGAACCCTAAATTGGGACTATGCAGCTGCAGCATTGCTAGTTTGACCTGTTTCTCTGTACTAACAAGTCTTCTACTGTAGAGTAGAAGACTCTACAGTAGAAGACTTCTACTGTAGAGTAGAAGTCTTCTACTGTAGAGTAGAAGACTTGTGTTTTTGTTTAGTGGTGATTCAAAAACATTGTTTAAACATACTAGAAAATGTACAAGTATAGAGTAAAAACAAAATTAAAGCATAATTGTTTGTCAAATCATTGCATTGCCTTGGTTGTTATTAATGCTTTGATCTTATCGAGGCCTGCACTTCACACTAGTTTCAGGCAAACATGTAGGGTCAAACATGGAAAACATTTGCTAGTATTTTGCAGTCTTGAATTATGCAGTTAAAATATTTTAACATTGATTTTTCTTTAAATGGAATCATAGATCATTACAAATTGAACTGTGCACATAAATCTAAAAATTTTGTGGGAAATGGCTTATTCTGCAAAAAAAAAAATTTAAATAAAACTGCAGCAAAATTCTTCCCTACCGGTTAAATTAAATTGTTCTTTGTGTAGAGGCTAATCTATAGTTTCTTTCGATCTTCTGTAATTTCCATTTAACCTCTTCCTTTGAATGACCAATACAGAGCCGGTTTTACGCGTGTGACAACATTCAGCCGCAGCACGGTAAAACTACCGTGTTGCTCCATCGGCCATCTTTATTCTTCTACATCTTCAAATACAACATTTTATTCTTCATGGGCCTTAACAACAGAATTGCACCCTCTGTAGTTTAATCACATAAAATACATCTTCTTAACAGATGTTCTCAAATCCAAATGTTACAAATGAAATACATTTCCCTTTAACTTACTTATACAAATATGAAACACAAAAGGAAACTAATATATGACATAAATCAGTTATAAATTTATAAACTCTACAAAATGGTGCTTACACTTTGCTTAGTGTAAATTTTAAGTGGCTGGAATCTATATTCACGTTTGATACAAGTGCAGATGATTCTCACTGGAAAATGGAGGACATATGTTCACAGGCAAACCTTAAAAATACATTCAACATGCCATATTGGAAATATCAAAAGTATAACGGTCACTGAACATCCTCACAGACGTTCATTGAACGTTCAGTGCACGTTGTCAGTGAACGTTCACCAGACTCAGTGAACGTTCACGGTGAATGTTCACTGAACTAGACGTTCAAGGTGACGTTCACTGAACGTTCACTGAACGTTGTCTGAACGTTCATTGCTAGCTGGGAAAGTGTTTTTTTGATAAAATATTTTTTATCTTCGCCAGCTGCCTCAAATGAAAGAAACTAGATCTCACCACTGCACTGATCTGGCCCTCCAACTTAAAACTCTCATCCATCATAAAACCCAAATTTGTGACAGACGGCTTTACATATTGTGATAATGGACCCAGGTCCACGGGAGGAAATCCACCAATGGTACTAGGGCCAAAAACAATCACCTCTGTCTTTTTGTCATTAAAATTCAGAAAGTTTAGAGCCATCCAAGATTTAATTTCATCAAGACATTTAATTAAAATCTGTACAGAGTTGGCTTCCTTGTGATTTAGGGGCATATAAATCTGTGTATCATCTGCATAGTAATGGAAAGCAATTTTATGCTTTCTAAGGATGGAGCTGAGGGGGAGTAGATATAAAGAAAACAACAGAGGTCCAAGTATCGAACCCTGTGGCACACGACAAAGGAGCAGGGGATGATCTAAAATCGCCTAGGTTAACATAAAAAGACCTATCAGCCAAATATGACCTAAGCCACTCTAAGACAGTGCCTTGGAAACCCACATACTGCTCTAAACGAGAAATTAAAATACTATGATCCACAGTGTCAAAGGTGGCTGTCAAATCTAAGAGAAGTAAAACCACGTAGTCTCCTGCATCTGTAGCTAAAAGGATATTAAAAACCCTCAGCAACGCAGATTCAGTACTTTGAAGAGGTTTAAAGCCAGATTGAAAGACCTCAAGGATATTATTGTCATCTAGGAAGGTTTTCAATTGGCTAAAAACAACTTTGTCTAGGATTTTAGACAGAAAAGGAAGCTTAGAAATGGGCCTATAATTGGATAAAACAAAGGGATCAAGAGCAGGTTTTTTGATCAGTGGTTGAATTGTTGCACATTTAAAAACTTTAGGAACCACGCCAGTAGACAGGCTACTATTAATGAGAGCCAGGACAAGAGGGCCTAGGACAGAAATAACCTCCTTAAAAAGTCGAGGTGGGATAGTGTCAGTCGGAGAGCCTGAGGGTTTCAGGTGACCAACAGTCTCACATAAGGAAGACGAGTGACAGGCTCAAACTGGTACAAAGCAGTAGAGCGATGAACAGAGACTGAGGGGTCAAAAGCTGGGGATAATATATGAGCCCTAACACTGTTCACCTTATCCACAAAAAAATTGCAGAATTTCTCACAAGTCTCAGGTGAAGGCCCAATGCCAGTACACTGATGGGTGTTTAAAACATTATCAATAATATTAAATAATACACGAGGCTTGTGACAGTTACGCAGAATGATGCTAGACAAGTGCTCCCTTGGCATCTTTCACCACTAGCTGGTAGTGATGCCAACAGTCCTTTAATATTTGGAACGACACTTGCAATCTGTCTTTTTTCCACTTTCGTTCGGCTTTTCGGCATTCACGTCAAGCAGCACGAGTCGTATCATTTAACCAGGGTTCTAACTTAATCTTAGGTTTCCTGGTTTTTAATGGGGCCACTTCATCTAAAACGGACAGGCAAACAGAATAAAACCAAGAAATGAGCATCTCTGTATCAGAAGATATAGACTCAGGAATGCCGCAGTTCTGATCAAGAACAGCAGAAAAGCGAGTAGCAGTGAGCTGGTTTACAATGCGACAGCGCCGTGCAGAAGCACGAGGTTTAACAAAGTTACAGGGCAGAACAATGTCAAATAGCACAGGCTTATGATCTGAAAATACAGAATCACAAATCACTAAGTTGGAAATAGACAACCCATATGATAAAACGAGGTCAAGTGTATGACCACGTTCCTGTGTGGGCCCAGACACCCACTGCGTAAAATTAAAAGAATCAATCAAATGTAAAAAGTCCGCAACCATTGGTTTGTCAGGACAGCACACATGTATGTTAAAATCTCCAACAATAAGGACTTGATCATATTTAGGCATAATATCTGCCAACAGTTCAGAAAAGTCATTTAAAAAGTCCTTATTGTATCTGGGTGGCCTGTAAATAACAGCACACAACACAGGGTGAGAGCAATCCAGCTCAAAGAGACTCAGTTCAAAGCTAGAGGAAGAAAGCGATGGAGACAGCGACTTACATTTATACACGTTTCGGAAAAGAGTTGCTATCCCTCCTCCACGGCCTGATGTCCGAGGACAGTTTAAATAATCACACTCAGACGGTAATAGTTCTGAGAAAACGCTGAAGTCACCAACACTCACCCAGGTCTCCGTCACACAAAGGAAATCCAATCCATTTGAAGTGAAGAAATCCTTAAGGATAAAAGTTTTATTTGAAAGGGATCTAGCATTTACCAAGCCAATCCTAACAGGAACCGGCAGGGCTGGGTCCCTAGTGCTGCAAACATCCCGACGGAGAGCCCGGAGATTCCTCAAATCCACTCCCTGCTGCTTGGAGCGACATGAGGAAAAATGGTGAGGCCGTGACCGCTGCAACAGATCCTCTGAGCCAGCTACAGGCACCAACCAGGTGTAGGCAGGTTCTCGAGAGCACCAGAACAAACTTCTTGCAGTCGCCTCACCATACTGCAATAAGCAGGCCTTCAACTTTACCAGCCTCCCGCTCCGTCTCCCACGGGAACGGTGGTGCTTTCTTCGGGAAGGGGCCAGAGCGCAGAGAAGGTAATCGGGAACCTCCGACAGAAGGTTGTTTTTAGTTGTTTTATGTTATTTATTGTCTTTTAATGTTTTTATTTATGTATTTTTTTTATTTATTTTTTTTATTTAGTATAGTCCTTGGGGTTATAGATCTTGTACAGCACTTTGTTCAATGTCGTTGTTTTAAATGTGCTTTATAAATAAACTTGACTTGACTTGACTTGACTTGACTTGGTCTGCAGCAATGTGGCCTCTGGTCTGGCGGATCAATTCAAAGGCCTTGTTGAATTCTCTAAATTTCTCTAAAATAGCCCATCATTCACAAAAAAGACTCTCCTGATGATATTAGCCAGGAACAAGCTGTGAGTGTGGTGCAGAAGGTTTGGAAAGCAGGGAAAGCCACCGGAGATAAATTTAGTAAGGAAGTGGGAGGATTGTTCCAAAAAGCTGTAACAAAAATGGAAACTATATGCAGTAAACCACAGAAAAACATGATGGATTTTATTCAGAATGTATGTTCAGTAATTCTGCATGTTCCTGGCATGTTTTCTTCTATGCTGGCCCATACTGTATAATTGTGCAGAATCTAGTGATTGGCAGCCAGCACTGTTGCAACTTTTGTGTAAGAAAATTTGCTGCTGGCTGTCTCAAAAACAACCAGAAGTTGCTAAAGAATGAATCAAAGTCAGGGGGTCACTTTTTGGCACAACACTGCCGTATCTCCAAAATTCTCCAAAAGTCCCTGATGACACCGGAAAAAGTCGATAAATTTCTCGAACGATATTTTATTGATCCCGCAATGGGGAAATTACAGTTAACAGAACACCCATCCAAGAAGACAAACAAACAAACATGGGGATTTCAGCTTCTGCCATGTGACAGGAATGTCCTTCAATTCAATTCAATAATTCAATTCAATTCAATTTTATTTATATAGCACCAAATCACAACAAACTGTCGCCTCAAGGCGCTTTGTATTGTGGGTAAAGACCCTACAATAACTCAATGACTCAAAATGAATTGATATCATTCATAAGAGATAATGTTTAAGATATGCTTGACAGATTATAGGTCAACAAGTCATGTATAACAGTTTAGATACAGCAATAATTTTTTTGGCAAATACTGGAAATCACATTTTAAAACAAGACCGGCTATTCAGATGACAAATTGCTCCACTGCCACTGTGTATAATGTGGCGGCATGTACATTGTGCATACATGCAGTGCAGTACAGTGTTTTAATAGATAGGAAAGAGTATGTTTGATAATAAGATTTCCAGAATATTTCAACACCAGGATGTGTTTTTAATAGATAGATTTATTACAGACTCATAGTCCACATCACATAAAAACAAACACAAAACAATCAATGCTAAAAAAAATTAATAAATTAAAAAATGCTTTTAATACTTTCTATTACATTAAAATACCAAAGTACCAGGTGAAATAAAATGTCATGAAAAAGATCAACATTTTCTTTGTATACTTTTGGGGAGAAGGGTCTGAAACTCTTTGTACACTTTGGAAAATGTTTATAACTGGGACTGACCACTTAATGTGCTGGAAAACCTTGGAAATGGACCTTGGAAGTATTTAAAAAGTGCTTGAATTTGATGCTGGAAAAGGTGTACGAACCAGCATTATTTCAGTGGCTGTATGTTTGGGATCAATATCCTCCTGCTTTGACTAAAACTGAAGGGCTGTTTGTTAACTTCAATGAGGACTCTGACATTTCTAAAGGGAAATGTATTTATATAGAAGTAAGGTTAAGAAGTTTAGAAGTTGACGTGATCAGTAACTAAAAAATGTTAAAGACACAGTATAAGTCTCAAATGCTCTTTTTCTTGGAATGAAGCACAGCCTGATAACTCCTCCCTCTTCTTCGTGCTCATAAAAGCAGCACCTTCTCACTGTCCATGTTTCCTCGTTCCCTCAACTTCAGATCTGCAGATTAAAATGGTGACGTGAAAGAGCTCCATTCACTGCAGAAATATGTTGAGATCAGAGCTCAGATAAGTTTCAGTTATAGGAAAGAGAAATTCACACAGTCACTGACACTGAGAGGAGAAATGGCTCAGAAAGGAGTTCAGCTGGACCGAGAAACCTTCTCTTGTTCCATCTGTTTGGATCTACTGAAGGATCCGGTGACTACGAGCTGTGGACACAGCTACTGCATGAACTGTATTAAAACACACTTTGATGAAGAAGACAAGAAGGGAATCCACAGTTGCCCTCAGTGCAGGAAGACTTTCATACCGAGGCCTGTCCTGGAGAAAAACATCATGTTAGCAGAGTTGGTGGAACAGCTGAAGAAGACTGGACTCCAAGCTGCTCCAGCTGATCACTGCTATGCTAGAGCTGAAGATGTGGCCTGCGATGTCTGCACTGGGAGGAAGCTGAAAGCAACCAAGTCCTGTCTGGTATGCCTGGCCTCTTACTGTGAGAAACACCTCCAACCTCACTATGATGTAGCTCCATTAAAGAAACACAAGCTGGTGGCCCCCTCCAAGAAGCTCCAGGAGAACATCTGCTCTCGTCATGATGAGGTGATGAAGATTTTCTGTCGTACTGATCAGCAGAGTATCTGTTATCTCTGCTCAATGGATGAACATCAAGGCCATGAAACAGTCCCAGCTGCAGCAGAAAGGACCGAGAAGCAGAAGGAGCTCGAGGTGAGACGACTAAACATCCAGCAGAGAATCCAGGACCGAGAGAAAGATGTGAAGCTGCTTCAACAGGAGGTGGAGGCCATCAATGGCTCTGCTGATAAAGCAGTGGAGGACAGTGAGAAGATGTTGACTGAGCTGATCCGTCTGATCCAGAAAAGAAGCTCTGATGTGAAGCAGCAGGTCAGATCCCAGCAGGAAACTGAAGTGAGTCGAGTCAAAGAGCTTCAGGAGAAGCTGGAGCAGGAGATCGCTGAGCTGAAGAGGAAAGACGCCGAGCTGGAGCAGCTCTCACACACAGAGGATCACAACCAGTTTCTACACAACTACCCCTCACTGTCAGCACTCAGTGAGTCTACACACTCATCCAGCATCAATATTGGTCCTCTGAGGTACTTTGAGGATGTGACAGCAGCTGTGTCAGAGACCAGAGATAAACTACAGGACATCCTGAGAGAGGAATGGACAAACATCTCACTGAGAGTTACTGAAGTGGATGTTTTACTGTCACCATCAGAGCCAAAGACCAGAGCTGGATTCTTAAAATATTCACATGAAATCACACTGGATCCAAACACAGCATATACACGTCTGTTATTATCTGAGGGGAACAGAAAAGTAACATTTATGAAACAACAACAGTTTTATTTTGATCATCCAGACAGATTCACTGTATATTATCAGGTCCTGAGTAAAGAGAGTCTGACTGGACGTTGTTACTGGGAAGTGGAGTGGAGAGGGGGAGGAGTTTGTGTAGCAGTTGCATACAAGAATATCAGTAGAGCAGGTATCTTATTTGGATGTTTATTTGGATCTAATGACAAATCTTGGGCATTACGTTGTGACACAAACAGTTATGAATTTTGGCACAACACAATAAAAACTCCCTTCTCAGGTCCTCAGTCCTCCAGAGTAGGAGTGTACCTGGATCACAGAGCAGGTATTCTGTCTTTCTACAGCGTCTCTGAAACCATGACTCTCCTCCACAGAGTCCAGACCACATTCACTCAGCCGCTCTATGCTGGACTTTATCTTTTGAATGATGGAGTCACTGCAAAGTTGATTAAAGTCAGATAGACAGAGAAGATAGGTTCATGTTGATCCCTGAACATTATATGTACTCAAGGGCGTAGGAATGAGTTTAATATTGGGGGTGGGGGGGGTAAACATAGGAAACCTGACAGATCTGTAAATACTCTTAGCAAAGCTTTAAAAATGCTATTTGATCTTTTACTTTCTTCTTTTTCAAATGTTTCTTGGAAAAATAGTGTTGTGTACACCTATATTATATCATGTATAATTTACATATGTATATGTTTTATAATCATAAGGCGTAATAACAGGCTATTACATATTTCACTAAACTAATTTAAGACCTCGTCTGAGCTTCTTCAGCCTCTCCACCTTTCATTGCTTCAACTGAGTCATTACTCTATGTCCTACCATTCTCCTGATAAGATATTATTACATATATCTAATATACTGTCATACATGTTGATAAATTATCAGGTGTTGCCCTTGTGTTGTGTGACTGTTATTCACAGGTAGGCTTTTTTAACATAAAATCCATTTTGTCTGTTCATAATTACAGATATCTAAAAATGCACTTTTACTAAACAAAAGTACATTTTGACTATCCAGAATGGCAATTTAAGATATCTGCAATTACATTCTGACTAGTAAGAATAATCATTCAAGATATCTTCGATTACATTTGGACAAAATGAAAATTCCTTTCAAGATATCTGAAATGATGTCACCGAATTTGTCATTTGAAGGGTCACACATCTTAAATTACAATTCAAGATATGTCAAACGTAATTATGATTAGTCAAATTTACATTTTTAGATATCTGAATTGAGAAATTGTGTGTAAGCCCCCTTGTCTTGTACTGACCTGTCCAAACAATTGACTGTATAGAAGTTCAGGTGGCTACAATGGCACTGGCCGTTCTGGACAAAATTGTAAGAAAATGCCACCATATAGAAAGAGCACTTCAGTATCAGATATGTGGAGAATGTGAAAATCGTGTACTTGAAGACTGCTTAAGAAATCTGCAAAGAATCTCTGATTTTATGGCAGGCCCTTTTAACAAAGTGCCTTATAAACTTTCCACCAAAATGTTACGTAAATCTGTGATGTTTTGACTAGACAGAATAGTAATTCAAGATATCAGTAAATGTTAATTTAAGATATCTTAAATATAACAGCCATTTAATTTAAGATATCTCTTATTAAATTTGGAGATATCTTAAATGGAATTTTGACTAGCCAAAATTACAGTTCTAGATATCCCTTATATGTTAAAATGGCCTGCCAGACTCACACCGATATCACTATTAAAAAGAAAGAAAGAAACAAAAAAAAGTCCTGCTGCTGTTGGCATTGTGCTGAAATAAGATAACAAAACATTTTGGCTACTGTAGCTAACTTCGGTTAAATATTGGATGAGTGACCATCCCAGGATTAAGATAACTGAAAAAGATTTAGTTTCTATGTATGAAAGTAAACTGACAAGACGTTGTAAAAAAAAAAGCCATATGTATGGCAGCATTCCTGACAGACCGTTTTACCTCATTCAAAAGAGTTTCTGACTCCTGCCGCTTTCTCCACCTCCGAAACACTCAGAGCCTTTCAGAAAGGGGTGGGGGGTGTGCAGGAGTCAGAACTCTTTTGAATGAGGTAAAATGCTATATTGCGCCCTCAAAATAAAAGCACGTGAGTTAAAGACTTGAAAATCAAGTATTTTTCTCCTCTGCGGCTTAATTTTTGGGTGGGACAAATGCTCCTGTCTCCAGTATTGGGGGGACGCTCCATCCCCCTCGGTTCCTACGCCTATGTATCTACTTGTGTAGTTTTCTAAATGAGGCTTTACATTTTAGAAGCTGAGAAGTTCAGTGGTCCATTGATGTCTGAAAATAATATTGCACTGATTCAAACTGTACTTACATTTATATACCTTACATCAATATAAATCTGGATCTGTTCTTATGGCTGATAATCATGTGAGTTTCAATTATACTACTCTTCATATTCAGCATGTTTTCAGTCTTGAATCAGTCTGGTTAGTGGTTTTATTCTGTAGTTGCTGTAGTGGGTTGTCAAATGCAAAGAATTCATTGGAGCTGCAGTGATTGATCAGTTAGTCAATGATTAGAGAGTCAGTTGTTTTATAATTAATTTAGTCATATTTAAAGCTGCTTCCAGTTTCTGAAATGTGAAGATTGTTGATTTTCTTGATGATATATGAAAGTAAACTTGATGTCTTTGAGGTTTGAACTTTGAAAATGGAACAAAAATTTGAATGTTGGAGCTGTTTGAGATTATAATTTACATTTTTAACTATGATCTGATGCTTATACTAAAAATCAATGCTTGATCTGGAGTGATGTCATTTAATGTCACTTTTCAGATGAAAAGTTTGATCACACTCAATCATTTCTACATTTAAATCTAAAAACTAAATGATACAGGCCTGTATGTTGTGGAGAATAGACATGTTTATATGCCCTGAGTTGCGTCTGGCAGGCAGAGCGTCTCCACAGTCCACCAATCTAATGGTTCTGTTCTGGTTTATCTGCTGGATGTTTCTAGAAGTTTAATGTCCTTTAAACAGTTTCATCTGTTTTTGTTCAGCGGCCGCTCATTCAGTCAGAGTGGGTGTAGTTTGAACAGTTTCCTCACCTGCTGTAAACGACTCATGTCTGATCTGCTTCAATTAAAATGCATGTTAAAAAGAAATAAAGTAAAAACTATAAGAATAACTGAAATGTGTTGAATGTTTTGCTCTACATGAAAACATCTGTTACACTCACACGAGTATGACTCTCTTTCCATATGGAAATATGAGCTTCTGATTTGGTGGTGTTTAAAATGAAGAAACATACTGAGGAAAACATTTGACAGAATTATACACTGGAATAAACTCATTACAAAAGGCCCAAAGAAGTTTCATTTTGCAAACAAAGAGTAAGTAAAAATATATTTATTTAGCACTTTTCACAGATAAAAATCACAGTTCTTCACAATAAAAACACAAATAAAAGGATAACATAACAATGGAAAGCAATAGAATACAGCATAAAACAAGTTAATTCAAAGCTTGTCTGTATGAAAATGTCTTCAGCTGCTTTTTAAAAGAGTCAGTGGAGACTCTACAGCAAGGACACTGGAAAAGAATTCTACAACCTTGGAGGCTTCAAAGCCCGATCCCCAACAGCAACCTTTGACCTGATGATCCATGAGCTCGGAATGAAGAATAAGGTTTCAGTAGGTCAGAGATATGCTGTGGAGCTTGACCATGTAAGGCCTGCTGTTGGCGTGCTGAAATAAGTTTAAACATTTTGGCTACTGTAGCTAACTTCTAGACAAAGTTAGTGGTTAAATATTGGATGAGTGACCATCCCAGGATTGAGATAACTGAAAAAGATTTGGTTTCTATGTATGAAAGAAAACTGACAACAAGACATAGTAAACAAGCCATATTCATTGTAACATTCCCGACAGACCGTTTTACCTCATTCAAAAGAGTTTTTGACTCCTACCAATGTCTCCACCTCCGAAACACTCAGAGCCATTCAGAAGCCATACTGAGAAACATACTGACGAAAACGTGACAGAATTATACACTAGAATATGTTCATTACAAAAGGCCCAAAAAAGTTTCATCTTGCAAACAAAGAGCAAGTAAAAATGTATTTATTTAGCACTTTTCACAGATAAAAATCACAAAGTTCTTCACAATAAAAGACACAAATAAAAGTATAACATAACAATAGAAAGCAATAGAATACAGCATAAAACAAGTTAATTTAAAGCTTGTCTGTATGAAAATGTCTTCAGCGGCCCGATCCCCAACAGCAACCTTTGATCTGATGATCCAAGAGCTGGGGATGAAGAATAAGGTTTCAGTAGGTCAGAGATATGCTGTGGAGCTTGCCCATGTAAGGCCCTAGAAATTCTAACTAAAATTTTAAACTGAAATCTAAAATTTTCTGGCAACCAATGAAGAGAAGCTGAAACTGGAGTGAAATGAGACCTTCTACTGGTGCCAGTTAAAAGTCTTGCTGCAGCAGAAAACTGACAAGCTGGACTTCAGTCGTACATCAGAGGAATCTCTACCTGTGCTCAGAAAGCTGACCAAACACCAGTTTGAAGAACAGCAGACTTGTGTTTATGTGTCGAATTACATTTTTAAAGGAAACATTTTTTAATGCAAAATAAATAATCAACAGTAATGTCAAATAAAATCAGGTATGCATTCAGACTAAACTGAGGCATTAAATCAAACAGCCTTTACTTTGTCTTCTTGAGAGCATTTCTTACATTAGTAGGAGGCAGAAAGAGTTCACACAGTGCTGTATCTGCTGGAGGAAGTAGATTTGGTTTGTGTTCATGTGTGTGTTTAAGTGTGCTAGTGAACGAGTGAGTGTGTCTGTGAGCCTTTAAAAGAGCATGTTATGGCTGCAATGAAGTAAAGCGAGTATATCAGCATTCTCAGAGGTTTGTCTGTGCTTTGATGAAATGTTTCCTGCTGCAGAGTTGTATCTGTTTAAAATGCAGTTGTTTAATTCTGGGGATTACTATTCAATTCATTTTTATTCTGTTAATTTCTATTAATGAAATTTAAAAAGCAGCATAGAAGTATGATTTATGCCTAATATATCACTTGACTAAACCTGTTTATTTAGGTGTTACACAAAAAGCCAACAATTTGACCCTTGAATCAGAGGGAGCAGTTTATAGTGGACCACACCATGCTATTCTTAACTTGTGTTGTTCCAAAGGTATCTTTCTGTCCTGAAACTACATCTTAGAGTGACTTTAAAGCTGACTGAAGGTGAAGTGCTGGATGTTGTGTAATTTAACAGAACTCAAGAAGAAAATGTGTTATCTAATAAGTCTTCTGCAGTGAACACGGCCATGATCAAAGAGGTTCCTCTCAGTCCTTTGCCCACCTGTTTGTGTTTAGGAAAAGCAGCTGATCCACCAGGACTGAATATCCAAGGAATGCTCCATGGTGTTTGTTAGCTGTTAGCTGGAGTTTTGTTAAGCTTGGAGGCAAAAACAGTAAAAATGTACATTATGAAAGAGTAAAGCATCATAAACACTGATTTGTCCCCGGTGAAGTTACATTTTTTTTAGGATATGAATATAAAAAATGCTGATGAAGCAGATTATACAGCATACTTTGTGTTTTATTGCATACATCTCAGCAGATGGTGAAAAGGGCGCTCTCTATACGTAGCACAACATTTGGAAACAGACAAAAAAGCACAAACTGATATATTAGAGTTTAGCTTCAAGTCTTCTATTCAAAGCTAATGTGTGGCTCTATTTTCTCTCCAGCAGCATTAGTGAAGTGCCACTTTAACATCAGAATCAGAATCCGAATACTTTATTGATCCCAGAGGGAAATTTCTGTTGTTACAGCTGCAACCGTTTCATTTAAATGAGTAAACCAAAAACACAATAACATACACTAAAGGCATAAAAATATAAAGACTAAAGAAATAATTTGACTATATACACATCTAAATCTATACACATATGAAACTTGTGAGTGCAAAAATTTTTTTAAATAGGTGTCATTATATATATATGCACAGTCCTTTTTTTTGTACAATGTATAAGTGTATGTACAATGTATATAGTGTATGTACAATGTATATGGAAATTTAAACAATTTTATGTACAATTGCAGGCACACATACCAAATGAATACTGATAAATGAATGACACTGATGAACCACAATGTCACCTATTAAGGGAGGAGTTATAGAGTCTTATGGCCTCTATAACTCCTCCCTTAACATGCTTTTATATGACAGTCTTTATGATACAAGGCAGAGCTGCTTTCTGTGCTGTGGGTCCACCAATGCCATGCTGCAAATAAGACAACAGGCTCATGTTTTGTTTTAGGACTGGGGGTCCTTTTGTAAAATGACTCGAACAAAGTAGTTATTATATTCCCATTTCTTGTACTGTGCACCTCATCTTTCAGCTGCAGAGTGAAGAATTAACAGTGGAGGACAAAGTGGTTCAAGGACATTTCTCAAATAAAGAGGATTTCATCATCATCTGCAGGTTATAATAGAGGCTAAATAAAGACTTTAAGAGGTTCTACTTTAAAACACACATGCACTGTGTAATGGAAAATTTGATTTTTAACTCTAATAACCTCTGTGTACCTCTTGGGTATGTAATTGTAATTTTCTCATACAAAGACTGAGTGTGGGAAGATGAGAAAACAACTCAAATTTAAGCTGTGGTCAAGGTCATCAAGCAGGTTATTATCATTCTGATGATACATGGTGGTGGGAATCGGAACTCCCCAAATCAACAGTAACTGAGATAAAGTCTGATTATTTAAAAGTAGGAGCAAACCATCTCATCAAAGTTAAACAGGTGGCCAGAAAACAACAGTGCCCTCAACCTTACAGGAGGACCAGCAGCATATTAATGCCATAACCACACTGTGTAGGAACTTCACCACTTCATAGTCATAGAAATTAAACTTTTCCAAAGTATCTACCTGTGTAGAACAGGAAAATGGGACAGACACAGACTATTTAAACTGCCTGATAGAAATACATTTAAAGCATGGATGGAGAGATGCCCCCAAATCACAAACCTGAAAATTAAACTGCAAGATCACTTTGTGAAAGGACTGAAACTGAAGCACAAACATGTACACAAACATTGTGTGCATCTGGACTTGGCAACATTGTCTGAGGTTGAGATTTGCTGCACATGGAGTTAAAATGTCAGAAGATAGTGAGATAAATACAAAGACAAAACTGAAGCAACAGTTTCTGGCACAGCTGACAGTGCACAGGTCACATACATGAACTACTGCAGGCTGTGGGAGAGGCAGACAGCAGCAGAGAGGTGAAGGGAGAAATACAGAGGGCTGTTTTCATTGAGTGCACAGGCCATTGGATTAAGGATAATCCTGGAAAGGAGGAAACTGAGGCCGACTGACTCAGGGTGGAGGTTAGGAACTTGAACAATCCTTCAAGGTGACCAATCACATTAGGCTTCAAAGGGTCTGTTGGGCCCAGACTACATCCCTGGAACTCTCCTCAATCTGTATTATACCTTTCCAGCTACCTCATCTGAGACCTACACGAGTGGGCTGATGTTACAGACCACCAAGTTCTAATATCCAGCATCTCCAGGCTGCATGTACAATGCAACAGTCAGTCACTGATATGACAGACACATACTATTTGTCGAAGACCTTAATACTGGCTGGTTAACTTTAGACTGAAAAACATTAAGTAATGCAGACATTGTGTATTTGAGCCACTCAGATTTCAGTAGGACAGCACCACCCCAGGCCCCCCATTTAGCCACATCCCTGCCCAAGATGATTGTAGAAGTTGTGATCAGCTCGGCCATAATAACAAAAAAACTTTTTTATGTGTTTGGTTTTTCAGATCTGTCCCCTGATGTGTGATTAAAACTAGGGATGGCACGATACCACTTTTTTATGTCCGATACCGATATTTTACATTTGGATATCGGCCGATACCGATATAAATCCGATATTTAAAATTGATCCAGGCATTTAAAAACATAAAATAAAAAAAAAAATTAAAAAAATAAGTCAACAGTCTCTCACACAACAAAATCAAAGTCTTTTAGTTGTCCCACACACAAGACTAAGGACCAGGGCGGGCAGAGCTTTTTAGGCAGTGGCACCAAAGCTCTGGAACTGTTTACCACTCCAGCTCCATTTAACTGACTCTGTGGCATCATTTAAAAAATAGTTGAAAACTTTTCTGTGTAACCAGGCTTTCTGGTTTCTGACTTTATTTTTATTCTTTTAATATGGTCATGTTATGTTTTTAACATAGTGTTTTCTGGGGGTGGGTGTGGGGGGGTGATATTGTGTTTTAATTATTGTACAGCGCTTTTCTGTCTGTGAAAAACGCTATATAAATAACCTTTACTTACTTACAACAATAACTATCACCTGAATCCTGATGCTTCTGTGTGAGAAGGTGATGCTTATGGCATGTTGCAAATTTCATTAGGGCTGCAACTATCGATTGTTTTAGCAATTGTGTATTCTATTTATATTGATTACTCAAGTAACTGGATAAGAAATACTTTTTTTCATATTAACAGTTCATCTACATATTTTAACTTCTGTACTGCAGTTTTTCCCTGTGTGAAACAAACAGGGTGGATTTCTTCACTTACTGATCAGGTGGTTGATGAAGGACCTCCAGCTGTTTCCCAGTAAAGGTTTAATGGAGGTTACAGGGACGAAAAGGCTTCTTTTGGACACTAGAAAAACATTTCCTTCTGCTCCATCTGAGCTGACCGGCTCCGCCTCTTTCCGCTTGTGCAGACAGACTGCACGTAAATCAGCTGACTGCTGCTGTTGCGTCATTAGTGTTCACGTGAAAAACTAGGGGCTGCGTAAGCGCAATCTTGTAATGCTTTATATTTACAAGCATTCTCCTAAATACGTTTCTACTGCAGGTCTATATTTAGTCACAAATCTGGGATTAAAGTATCAAAAATATTTTGACGGCGAAGGGGTCCTTCCGGTACCGGACAGTCACCAGTGCTAATAGCTGCGCTCGCTAGCAGTATGTCCGGGAGATGAAGTAGAGAAAAAAATAACAGCTGATTCTCAGCACCGTGAACACAACACACAAACAATGCAGAGAGCGGTGGAGGCGGAAAAACATGTCAGCGATGATCGCTCAGTGTCAAAGGGAATCTGTTGCAGCGACGGAGGATCTGAGGGGGTTGTTTTCTAACTCCTGATCCCCCACTCCATTCCAGTAGGTGGTGGTAATGCAGCTCTAAGCTGGTTTGGTCAACCGCAAACCCACAAGAAGAAGAAGACGACTGAACCCTGTAATGCAGCTAGTGTGAGCGAAACGTTATTTAATGTATCGGATTACAATTTTTAATTCTTTCCGATATCCGATCCAGTAATTTAGGCCAGTATCGGACCGATACCGATACTGAATATCGGAACCCTAATTAAAACTAAGGATGCGCTTCAGGTGGTAGAGTGATTGTTGTAAGTAAGTAAAGTTTATTTATATAGTGCTTTAGTCTATTCAGTCTATTTTCAGTGATTCCTTCACACACCCAAAATAAATAAATTGTATACTGATCAAAGGTTACAGTAAATGTAAACACTACATATACACATAAAATAAAAAAACCCACAATCCTCCCAATAGTCCTTCTCTGATATACAACTTACAACCCCCTCCTAAACAAATACCCCCACCCCCACAAACAAAATTTACACAAAGCATAAAGCTTTTTGTAAAACTTTAGAAACTTACTGGTTAACAAAAGCTCTGAGCCATTGTCCTCCTCATCCTGCTGTAATAAACGTAATAAAGACCCCGTGAAAGCCTTATCGAGACCTGTAACAACCTTCCTTGCCCCCAACACTGCTCTTGTAAATTTCCATATGTAAAGCACATACACAATATAAGTGGCGCAACAGCAGCGTACAGTGATATTTTCTGTGTAATGGTGCATGTCAAGCTCACATTACATACATATTTACATCTAAACAGCATATAATATGAGGACGAGCTGAGAATAAAAAGTTACACGTACCATGGATCGCTTTCAGAGTACAGCTCTTCGTTCGCCGGATTTTGTAGCGAGAAAACCAGTTGAATCAGAGACGAAATCCTCTAATAAATAATAATCCACTCTTGTGAGTCATGTAGTCACTTCGTTGAATAAATATAGTCTGTTTTTGATGCATTCTGACAATCCGTTGGCGAGAAAAAGCATTGTAAACACTGTTTACACACGACGGCACACAGACTCTCAGTTCCTTCTCAGTTTCACGCACGGAGGATGCACTGATTACGCAGGGAGTTTATGGCTTCATGTGAAAACCCATAGTGCCATATACCCACGTGTCAGGAATTTTATTGGCTATACATCTGTGGTTTCGGATTTTGGGTCAGACTCGACCAATCAGAAAGAGTGGGGAACATTTGGGGCATGTCCAGAAAAGTCACATGACACTGTCTGGTTATTATTGGCTCTGGAAAACCCATTTCATAACATGATTGGACAAATGATGTGTAAATCCAATTCTGAGGGTCTAGTCTGTCATATAAAAGCATCGTAAGAGCGGACTGCAGCATTACTGTGACGCTATGAGGCTTCAAAGTCGGAAAGCACTACCGCGGGCCATTGGTAGTGGTTAAAAGACGCCACAGAGTCAGCTAAATCGAGATGGAGTGGTAAACAGTTCCAGAGTTTTGGTGCCACTGCCTGAAAAGCTCTGCCCCCCTGGTCCTTAGTCTTGTATGTGGGACAACTAAAAGACTTCAATTTTGTTGTGTGAGAGAATGTTGACTTACGTAAAATTGATCCAGGCATTTAAAAACAATTTTTAAAAGAAATAATACAAAAAAGATCGGATTTGTGTTGGTATTGGTGAAATCCAAATGTAAAATATCGGTATTGGTATCAGACATAAAAAAGTGGTATCGTGCCATCCCTAATATACATGTTACATGTTACATGTGTGTTACTGTTGCCTCCATTTAGCTTCAAATTGGTTTGATGTTTAAAGGAAAAAATAACTCCCCTCGAATATCTTAAAGTAACAAATCTGTTATGAAAATGTAAAGAGTAGAAATCAAAGGTAAATGTGAAAATATGTAAGGAATAAAAATAAAAAGTCATCGGAAAATTGAATATTCAAATAAATTACAAAGCCCGCATGATTCTATTTAAGTACAGCAACAAAGTGTACTTTGTTAA
Organism: Archocentrus centrarchus; assembly: GCF_007364275.1. Classification (NCBI taxonomy): domain Eukaryota; kingdom Metazoa; phylum Chordata; class Actinopteri; order Cichliformes; family Cichlidae; genus Archocentrus; species Archocentrus centrarchus. Next base: position 11,429,457 of record NC_044363.1, on the reverse strand, counting down.
TACCCACCTCTCATTTACTATCTCATGCATGAACTACTACACCTGTTGCATCCTTTCACCTTTGATGGTATTTGAGGGAGAAAAATATTCACATTAATACGAAGTTAAATGCAAGATAAGCATCATGTCAGTGGCTGCTTTATCTGTATGTTTAGGATCATTATCCTCCTACTTTGAGTAAAACTGAAAGACTGTTTGTTAACTTCAGTGAGTACTCTGACATTTCTTAAGTAAAGTTTATTTGTATAGAAGAAAGGGTTAACAAGCTTAGAAGTTGAGGAGAGCCGTAAATAAAAAGAGTAAAATACACAGTATTGCTTTCAAAGCACTCCTTCTCCTGGAATGAAGTATAGCCTGATAACTCCTCCCTCTTCTTCCTGCTCTTCAACACAGCACCTCCTCTCTGTTTCCTCATTCCCTCCCTTTCAGATCTGCAGTTTGAAGATGGGTGTAACCAACATGTGGTGACGTGTCAGAGCTGACAAGCTCTATTTGCTGCAGAAACACATGCTGCTGAGATCAGAGTTCAGACTAGTTTCAGTTATAAGGAAGAGAAACTCACACAGTCACTGACACTGAGAGGAGAAATGGCGCAGAAAGGAGTTCAGCTGGACCGAGAAACCTTCTCTTGTTCCATCTACTGAAGAATCCGGTGACTATTCCCTGTGGGCACAGCTACTGCATGAACTGTTATTAAAAACCAGTTTGATAAAGAGGAAAGCAAGAGAATCCACAGCTGCCCTCGGTGCAGGAATACTTTCATACCAAGGCCTGTCCTGGCCGGTATCTATTTGACCTGACATGACAGATCTGCCAGCTCAGGGATTGGTGGAATGACTATACCGCAGCAATTCTGCATGTGAAAGTGAAAGAAAAGAATCGTGACTTTTTTTGCTGTGGAAGAAACGTTTCAGACATTCACTGTTGCTGAGAGGAGAAATGGCTCAGAGAGAAAATCAGCTGAATTTAGAGAAATTCTCTTGTTCCATCTGTCTGGATCTGCTGAAGGATCCAGTGGCTACAAGCTGTGGACACAGCTACTGCATGAACTGTATTAAATGTTTCTGGGATAAAGAAGACAAGAAGGGAATCCACAGCTGCCCTCAGTGCAGGAAGACTTTCACACCGAGGCCTGTCCTGGAGAAAAACATCCTGTTAGCAGAGTTGGTGGAACAGCTGAAGAAGACTGGACTCCAAGCTGCTCCAGCTGATCACTGCTATGCTAGAGCTGAAGATGTGGCCTGCGATGTCTGCAGTGGGAGGAAGCTGAAAGCAACCAAGTCCTGTCTGGTATGCCTGGCCTCTTACTGTGAGAAACACCTCCAACCTCACTATGATGTAGCTCCATTAAAGAAACACAAGCTGGTGGCCCCCTCCAAGAAGCTCCAGGAGAACATCTGCTCTCGTCATGATGAGGTGATGAAGATTTTCTGTCGTACTGATCAGCAGAGTATCTGTTATCTCTGCTCAATGGATGAACATCAAGGCCATGAAACAGTCCCAGCTGCAGCAGAAAGGACCGAGAAGCAGAAGGAGCTCGAGGTGAGACGACTAAACATCCAGCAGAGAATCCAGGACCGAGAGAAAGATGTGAAGCTGCTTCAACAGGAGGTGGAGGCCATCAATGGCTCTGCTGATAAAGCAGTGGAGGACAGTGAGAAGATGTTGAGTGAGCTGATCCGTCTGATCCAGAAAAGAAGCTCTGATGTGAAGCAGCAGGTCAGATCCCAGCAGGAAACTGAAGTGAGTCGAGTCAAAGAGCTTCAGGAGAAGCTGGAGCAGGAGATCGCTGAGCTGAAGAGGAAAGACGCCGAGCTGGAGCAGCTCTCACACACAGAGGATCACAACCAGTTTCTACACAACTACCCCTCACTGTCAGCACTCAGTGAGTCTACACACTCATCCAGCATCAATATTGGTCCTCTGAGGTACTTTGAGGATGTGACAGCAGCTGTGTCAGAGACCAGAGATAAACTACAGGACATTCTGAGAGAGGAATGGACAAACATCTCACTGACAGTCACTGAAGAGGATGTTTTACTGTCACCATCAGAGCCAAAGACCAGAGCTGGATTCTTAAAATATTCACATGAAATCACACTGGATCCAAACACAGCATATACACGTCTGTTATTATCTGAGGGGAACAGAAAAGTAACATTTATGAAACAACAACAGTTTTATTTTGATCATCCAGACAGATTCACTGTATATTATCAGGTCCTGAGTAAAGAGAGTCTGACTGGACGTTGTTACTGGGAAGTGGAGTGGAGAGGGGGAGGAGTTTGTGTAGCAGTTGCATACAAGAATATCAGTAGAGCAGGTATCTTATTTGGATGTTTATTTGGATCTAATGACAAATCTTGGGCATTACGTTGTGACGCAAACAGTTACATATTTTGGCACAACAAAGTCTACAGTAACATCTACGGTCCTCGGTCCTCCAGAGTAGGAGTGTACCTGGATCACAGAGCAGGTATTCTGTCTTTCTACAGCGTCTCTGAAACCATGACTCTCCTCCACAGAGTCCAGACCACATTCACTCAGCCGCTCTATGCTGGACTTTATCTTTTGAATGATGGAGTCACTGCAAAGTTGATTAAAGTCAGATAGACAGAGAAGATAGGTTCATGTTGATCCCTGAACATTATATGTACTCAAGGGCGTAGGAATGAGTTTAATATTGGGGGTGGGGGGGTAAACATAGGAAACCTGACAGATCTGTAAATACTCTTAGCAAAGCTTTAAAAATGCTATTTGATCTTTTACTTTCTTCTTTTTCAAATGTTTCTTGGAAAAATAGTGTTGTGTACACCTATATTATATCATGTATAATTTACATATGTATATGTTTTATAATCATAAGGCGTAATAACAGGCTATTACATATTTCACTAAACTAATTTAAGACCTCATCTGAGCTTCTTCAGCCTCTCCACCTTTCATTGCTTCAACTGAGTCATTACTCTATGTCCTACCATTCTCCTGATAAGATATTATTACATATATCTAATATACTGTCATACATGTTGATAAATTATCAGGTGTTGCCCTTGTGTTGTGTGACTGTTATTCACAGGTAGGCTTTTTTAACATAAAATCCATTTTGTCTGTTCATAATTACAGATATCTAAAAATGCACTTTTACTAAACAAAAGTACATTTTGACTATCCAGAATGGCAATTTAAGATATCTGCAATTACATTCTGACTAGTAAGAATAATCATTCAAGATATCTTCGATTACATTTGGACAAAATGAAAATTCCTTTCAAGATATCTGAAATGATGTCACCGAATTTGTCATTTGAAGGGTCACACATCTTAAATTACAATTCAAGATATGTCAAACGTAATTATGATTAGTCAAATTTACATTTTTAGATATCTGAATTGAGAAATTGTGTGTAAGCCCCCTTGTCTTGTACTGACCTGTCCAAACAATTGACTGTATAGAAGTTCAGGTGGCTACAATGGCACTGGCCGTTCTGGACAAAATTGTAAGAAAATGCCACCATATAGAAAGAGCACTTCAGTATCAGATATGTGGAGAATGTGAAAATCGTGTACTTGAAGACTGCTTAAGAAATCTGCAAAGAATCTCTGATTTTATGGCAGGCCCTTTTAACAAAGTGCCTTATAAACTTTCCACCAAAATGTTACGTAAATCTGTGATGTTTTGACTAGACAGAATAGTAATTCAAGATATCAGTAAATGTTAATTTAAGATATCTTAAATATAACAGCCATTTAATTTAAGATATCTCTTATTAAATTTGGAGATATCTTAAATGGAATTTTGACTAGCCAAAATTACAGTTCTAGATATCCCTTATATGTTAAAATGGCCTGCCAGACTCACACCGATATCACTATTAAAAAGAAAGAAAGAAACAAAAAAAAGTCCTGCTGCTGTTGGCATTGTGCTGAAATAAGATAACAAAACATTTTGGCTACTGTAGCTAACTTCGGTTAAATATTGGATGAGTGACCATCCCAGGATTAAGATAACTGAAAAAGATTTAGTTTCTATGTATGAAAGTAAACTGACAAGACGTTGTAAAAAAAAGCCATATGTATGGCAGCATTCCTGACAGACCGTTTTACCTCATTCAAAAGAGTTTCTGACTCCTGCCGCTTTCTCCACCTCCGAAACACTCAGAGCCTTTCAGAAAGGGGTGGGGGGTGTGCAGGAGTCAGAACTCTTTTGAATGAGGTAAAATGCTATATTGCGCCCTCAAAATAAAAGCACGTGAGTTAAAGACTTGAAAATCAAGTATTTTTCTCCTCTGCGGCTTAATTTTTGGGTGGGACAAATGCTCCTGTCTCCAGTATTGGGGGGACGCTCCATCCCTCTCGGTTCCTACGCCTATGTATCTACTTGTGTAGTTTTCTAAATGAGGCTTTACATTTTAGAAGCTGAGAAGTTCAGTGGTCCATTGATGTCTGAAAATAATATTGCACTGATTCAAACTGTACTTACATTTATATACCTTACATCAATATAAATCTGGATCTGTTCTTATGGCTGATAATCATGTGAGTTTCAATTATACTACTCTTCATATTCAGCATGTTTTCAGTCTTGAATCAGTCTGGTTAGTGGTTTTATTCTGTAGTTGCTGTAGTGGGTTGTCAAATGCAAAGAATTCATTGGAGCTGCAGTGATTGATCAGTTAGTCAATGATTAGAGAGTCAGTTGTTTTATAATTAATTTAGTCATATTTAAAGCTGCTTCCAGTTTCTGAAATGTGAAGATTGTTGATTTTCTTGATGATATATGAAAGTAAAAGTTGATGTCTTTGAGGTTTGAACTTTGAAAATGGAACAAAAATTTGAATGTTGGAGCTGTTTGAGATTATAATTTACATTTTTAACTATGATCTGATGCTTATACTAAAAATCAATGCTTGATCTGGAGTGATGTCATTTAATGTCACTTTTCAGATGAAAAGTTTGATCACACTCAATCATTTCTACATTTAAATCTAAAAACTAAATGATACAGGCCTGTATGTTGTGGAGAATAGACATGTTTATATGCCCTGAGTTGCGTCTGGCAGGCAGAGCGTCTCCACAGTCCACCAATCTAATGGTTCTGTTCTGGTTTATCTGCTGGATGTTTCTGGAAGTTTAATGTCCTTTAAACAGTTTCATCTGTTTTTGTTCAGCGGTCGCTCATTCAGTCAGAGTGGGTGTAGTTTGAACAGTTTCCTCACCTGCTGTAAACGACTCATGTCTGATCTGCTTCAATTAAAATGCATGTTAAAAAGAAATAAAGTAAAAACTATAAGAATAACTGAAATGTGTTGAATGTTTTGCTCTACATGAAAACATCTGTTACACTCACACGAGTATGACTCTCTTTCCATATGGAAATATGAGCTTCTGATTTGGTGGTGTTTAAAATGAAGAAACATACTGAGGAAAACATTTGACAGAATTATACACTGGAATAAACTCATTACAAAAGGCCCAAAGAAGTTTCATTTTGCAAACAAAGAGTAAGTAAAAATATATTTATTTAGCACTTTTCACAGATAAAAATCACAGTTCTTCACAATAAAAACACAAATAAAAGGATAACATAACAATGGAAAGCAATAGAATACAGCATAAAACAACAAGTTAATTCAAAGCTTGTCTGTATGAAAATGTCTTCAGCTGCTTTTTAAAAGAGTCAGTGGAGACTCTACAGCAAGGACACTGGAAAAGAATTCCACAACCTTGGAGGCTTCAAAGCCCGATCCCCAACAGCAACCTTTGATCTGATGATCCAAGAGCTGGGGATGAAGAATAAGGTTTCAGTAGGTCAGAGATATGCTGTGGAGCTTGCCCATGTAAGGCCCTAGAAATTCTAACTAAAATTTTAAACTGAAATCTAAAATTTTCTGGCAACCAATGAAGAGAAGCTGAAACTGGAGTGAAATGAGACCTTCTACTGGTGCCAGTTAAAAGTCTTGCTGCAGCAGAAAACTGACAAGCTGGACTTCAGTCGTACATCAGAGGAATCTCTACCTGTGCTCAGAAAGCTGACCAAACACCAGTTTGAAGAATAGCAGACTTGTGTTTATGTGTCGAATTACATTTTTAAAGGAAACATTTTTTAATGCAAAATAAATAATCAACAGTAATGTCAAATAAAATCAGGTATGCATTCAGACTAAACTGAGGCATTAAATCAAACAGCCTTTACTTTGTGTTCTTGAGAGCATTTCTTACATTAGTAGGAGGCAGAAAGAGTTCACACAGTGCTGTATCTGCTGGAGGAAGTAGATTTGGTTTGTGTTCATGTGTGTGTTTAAGTGTGCTAGTGAACGAGTGAGTGTGTCTGTGAGCCTTTAAAAGAGCATGTTATGGCTGCAATGAAGTAAAGCGAGTATATCAGCATTCTCAGAGGTTTGTCTGTGCTTTGATGAAATGTTTCCTGCTGCAGAGTTGTATCTGTTTAAAATGCAGTTGTTTAATTCTGGGGATTACTATTCAATTCATTTTTATTCTGTTAATTTCTATTAATGAAATTTAAAAAGCAGCATAGAAGTATGATTTATGCCTAATATATCACTTGACTAAACCTGTTTATTTAGGTGTTACACAAAAAGCCAACAATTTGACCCTTGAATCAGAGGGAGCAGTTTATAGTGGACCACACCATGCTATTCTTAACTTGTGTTGTTCCAAAGGTATCTTTCTGTCCTGAAACTACATCTTAGAGTGACTTTAAAGCTGACTGAAGGTGAAGTGCTGGATGTTGTGTAATTTAACAGAACTCAAGAAGAAAATGTGTTATCTAATAAGTCTTCTGCAGTGAACACGGCCATGATCAAAGAGGTTCCTCTCAGTCCTTTGCCCACCTGTTTGTGTTTAGGAAAAGCAGCTGATCCACCAGGACTGAATATCCAAGGAATGCTCCATGGTGTTTGTTAGCTGTTAGCTGGAGTTTTGTTAAGCTTGGAGGCAAAAACAGTAAAAATGTACATTATGAAAGAGTAAAGCATCATAAACACTGATTTGTCCCCGGTGAAGTTACATTTTTTTTAGGATATGAATATAAAAAATGCTGATGAAGCAGATTATACAGCATACTTTGTGTTTTATTGCATACATCTCAGCAGATGGTGAAAAGGGCGCTCTCTATACGTAGCACAACATTTGGAAACAGACAAAAAAGCACAAACTGATATATTAGAGTTTAGCTTCAAGTCTTCTATTCAAAGCTAATGTGTGGCTCTATTTTCTCTCCAGCAGCATTAGTGAAGTGCCACTTTAACATCAGAATCAGAATCAGAATACTTTATTGATCCCAGAGGGAAATTTCTGTTGTTACAGCTGCAACCGTTTCATTTAAATGAGTAAACCAAAAACACAATAACATACACTAAAGGCATAAAAATATAAAGACTAAAGAAATAATTTGACTATAAACACATCTAAATCTATACACATATGAAACTTGTGAGTGCAAAAAATTTTTTAAATAGGTGTCATTATATATATATGCACAGTCCTTTTTTTTGTACAATGTATAAGTGTATGTACAATGTATATAGTGTATGTACAATGTATATGGAAATTTAAACAATTTTATGTACAATTGCAGGCACACATACCAAATGAATACTGATAAATGAATGACACTGATGAACCACAATGTCACCTATTAAGGGAGGAGTTATAGAGTCTTATGGCCTCTATAACTCCTCCCTTAACATGCTTTTATATGACAGTCTTTATGATACAAGGCAGAGCTGCTTTCTGTGCTGTGGGTCCACCAATGCCATGCTGCAAATAAGACAACAGGCTCATGTTTTGTTTTAGGACTGGGGGTCCTTTTGTAAAATGACTCGAACAAAGTAGTTATTATATTCCCATTTCTTGTACTGTGCACCTCATCTTTCAGCTGCAGAGTGAAGAATTAACAGTGGAGGACAAAGTGGTTCAAGGACATTTCTCAAATAAAGAGGATTTCATCATCATCTGCAGGTTATAATAGAGGCTAAATAAAGACTTTAAGAGGTTCTACTTTAAAACACACATGCACTGTGTAATGGAAAATTTGATTTTTAACTCTAATAACCTCTGTGTACCTCTTGGGTATGTAATTGTAATTTTCTCATACAAAGACTGAGTGTGTGAAGATGAGAAAACAACTCAAATTTAAGCTGTGGTCAAGGTCATCAAGCAGGTTATTATCATTCTGATGATACATGGTGGTGGGAATCGGAACTCCCCAAATCAACAGTAACTGAGATAAAGTCTGATTATTTAAAAGTAGGAGCAAACCATCTCATCAAAGTTAAACAGGTGGCCAGAGAACAACAGTGCCCTCAACCTTACAGGAGGACCAGCAGCATATTAATGCCATAACCACACTGTGTAGGAACTTCACCACTTCATAGTCATAGAAATTAAACTTTTCCAAAGTATCTACCTGTGTAGAACAGGAAAATGGGACAGACACAGACTATTTAAACTGCCTGATAGAAATACATTTAAAGCATGGATGGAGAGATGCCCCCAAATCACAAACCTGAAAATTAAACTGCAAGATCACTTTGTGAAAGGACTGAAACTGAAGCACAAACATGTACACAAACATTGTGTGCATCTGGACTTGGCAACATTGTCTGAGGTTGAGATTTGCTGCACATGGAGTTAAAATGTCAGAAGATAGTGAGATAAATACAAAGACAAAACTGAAGCAACAGTTTCTGGCACAGCTGACAGTGCACAGGTCACATACATGAACTACTGCAGGCTGTGGGAGAGGCAGACAGCAGCAGAGAGGTGAAGGGAGAAATACAGAGGGCTGTTTTCATTGAGTGCACAGGCCATTGGATTAAGGATAATCCTGGAAAGGAGGAAACTGAGGCCGACTGACTCAGGGTGGAGGTTAGGAACTTGAACAATCCTTCAAGGTGACCAATCACATTAGGCTTCAAAGGGTCTGTTGGGCCCAGACTACATCCCTGGAACTCTCCTCAATCTGTATTATACCTTTCCAGCTACCTCATCTGAGACCTACACGAGTGGGCTGATGTTACAGACCACCAAGTTCTAATATCCAGCATCTCCAGGCTGCATGTACAATGCAACAGTCAGTCACTGATATGACAGACACATACTATTTGTCGAAGACCTTAATACTGGCTGGTTAACTTTAGACTGAAAAACATTAAGTAATGCAGACATTGTGTATTTGAGCCACTCAGATTTCAGTAGGACAGCACCACCCCAGGCCCCCCATTTAGCCACATCCCTGCCCAAGATGATTGTAGAAGTTGTGATCAGCTCGGCCATAATAACAAAAAAACTTTTTTATGTGTTTGGTTTTTCAGATCTGTCCCCTGATGTGTGATTAAAACTAGGGATGGCACGATACCACTTTTTTATGTCCGATACCGATATTTTACATTTGGATATCGGCCGATACCGATATAAATCCGATATTTAAAATTGATCCAGGCATTTAAAAACATAAAATAAAAAAAAAATTAAAAAATAAGTCAACAGTCTCTCACACAACAAAATCAAAGTCTTTTAGTTGTCCCACACACAAGACTAAGGACCAGGGCGGGCAGAGCTTTTTAGGCAGTGGCACCAAAGCTCTGGAACTGTTTACCACTCCAGCTCCATTTAACTGACTCTGTGGCATCATTTAAAAAATAGTTGAAAACTTTTCTGTGTAACCAGGCTTTCTGGTTTCTGACTTTATTTTTATTCTTTTAATATGGTCATGTTATGTTTTTAACATAGTGTTTTCTGGGGGTGGGTGTGGGGGGGTGATATTGTGTTTTAATTATTGTACAGCGCTTTTCTGTCTGTGAAAAACGCTATATAAATAACCTTTACTTACTTACAACAATAACTATCACCAGAATCCTGATGCTTCTGTGTGAGAAGGTGATGCTTATGGCATGTTGCAAATTTCATTAGGGCTGCAACTATCGATTGTTTTAGCAATTGTGTATTCTATTTATATTGATTACTCAAGTAACTGGATAAGAAATACTTTTTTTCATATTAACAGTTCATCTACATATTTTAACTTCTGTACTGCAGTTTTTCCCTGTGTGAAACAAACAGGGTGGATTTCTTCACTTACTGATCAGGTGGTTGATGAAGGACCTCCAGCTGTTTCCCAGTAAAGGTTTAATGGAGGTTACAGGGACGAAAAGGCTTCTTTTGGACACTAGAAAAACATTTCCTTCTGCTCCATCTGAGCTGACCGGCTCCGCCTCTTTCCGCTTGTGCAGACAGACTGCACGTAAATCAGCTGACTGCTGCTGTTGCGTCATTAGTGTTCACGTGAAAAACTAGGGGCTGCGTAAGCGCAATCTTGTAATGCTTTATATTTACAAGCATTCTCCTAAATACGTTTCTACTGCAGGTCTATATTTAGTCACAAATCTGGGATTAAAGTATCAAAAATATTTTGACGGCGAAGGGGTCCTTCCGGTACCGGACAGTCACCAGTGCTAATAGCTGCGCTCGCTAGCAGTATGTCCGGGAGATGAAGTAGAGAAAAAAATAACAGCTGATTCTCAGCTCCGTGAACACAACACACAAACAATGCAGAGAGCGGTGGAGGCGGAAAAACATGTCAGCGATGATCGCTCAGTGTCAAAGGGAATCTGTTGCAGCGACGGAGGATCTGAGGGGGTTGTTTTCTAACTCCTGATCCCCCACTCCATTCCAGTAGGTGGTGGTAATGCAGCTCTAAGCTGGTTTGGTCAACCGCAAACCCACAAGAAGAAGAAGACGACTGAACCCTGTAATGCAGCTAGTGTGAGCGAAACGTTATTTAATGTATCGGATTACAATTTTTAATTCTTTCCGATATCCGATCCAGTAATTTAGGCCAGTATCGGACCGATACCAATACTGAATATCGGAACCCTAATTAAAACTAAGGATGCGCTTCAGGTGGTAGAGTGATTGTTGTAAGTAAGTAAAGTTTATTTATATAGTGCTTTAGTCTATTCAGTCTATTTTCAGTGATTCCTTCACACACCCAAAATAAATAAATTGTATACTGATCAAAGGTTACAGTAAATGTAAACACTACATATACACATAAAATAAAAAAAACCCACAATCCTCCCAATAGTCCTTCTCTGATATACAACTTACAACCCCCTCCTAAACAAATACCCCCACCCCCACAAACAAAATTTACACAAAGCATAAAGCTTTATGTAAAACTTTAGAAACTTACTGGTTAACAAAAGCTCTGAGCCATTGTCCTCCTCATCCTGCTGTAATAAACGTAATAAAGACCCCGTGAAAGCCTTATCGAGACCTGTAACAACCTTCCTTGCCCCAACACTGCTCTTGTAAATTTCCATATGTAAAGCACATACACAATATAAGTGGCGCAACAGCAGCGTACAGTGATATTTTCTGTGTAATGGTGCATGTCAAGCTCACATTACATACATATTTACATCTAAACAGCATATAATATGAGGACGAGCTGAGAATAAAAAGTTACACGTACCATGGATCGCTTTCAGAGTACAGCTCTTCGTTCGCCGGATTTTGTAGCGAGAAAACCAGTTGAATCAGAGACGAAATCCTCTAATAAATAATAATCCACTCTTGTGAGTCATGTAGTCACTTCGTTGAATAAATATAGTCTGTTTTTGATGCATTCTGACAATCCGTTGGCGAGAAAAAGCATTGTAAACACTGTTTACACACGACGGCACACAGACTCTCAGTTCCTTCTCAGTTTCACGCACGGAGGATGCACTGATTACGCAGGGAGTTTATGGCTTCATGTGAAAACCCATAGTGCCATATACCCACGTGTCAGGAATTTTATTGGCTATACATCTGTGGTTTCGGATTTTGGGTCAGACTCGACCAATCAGAAAGAGTGGGGAACATTTGGGGCATGTCCAGAAAAGTCACATGACACTGTCTGGTTATTATTGGCTCTGGAAAACCCATTTCATAACATGATTGGACAAATGATGTGTAAATCCAATTCTGAGGGTCTAGTCTGTCATATAAAAGCATCGTAAGAGCGGACTGCAGCATTACTGTGACGCTATGAGGCTTCAAAGTCGGAAAGCACTACCGCGGGCCATTGGTAGTGGTTAAAAGACGCCACAGAGTCAGCTAAATCGAGATGGAGTGGTAAACAGTTCCAGAGTTTTGGTGCCACTGCCTGAAAAGCTCTGCCCCCCTGGTCCTTAGTCTTGTATGTGGGACAACTAAAAGACTTCAATTTTGTTGTGTGAGAGAATGTTGACTTACGTAAAATTGATCCAGGCATTTAAAAACAATTTTTAAAAGAAATAATACAAAAAAGATCGGATTTGTGTTGGTATTGGTGAAATCCAAATGTAAAATATCGGTATTGGTATCAGACATAAAAAAGTGGTATCGTGCCATCCCTAATATACATGTTACATGTTACATGTGTGTTACTGTTGCCTCCATTTAGCTTCAAATTGGTTTGATGTTTAAAGGAAAAAATAACTCCCCTCGAATATCTTAAAGTAACAAATCTGTTATGAAAATGTAAAGAGTAGAAATCAAAGGTAAATGTGAAAATATGTAAGGAATAAAAATAAAAAGTCATCGGAAAATTGAATATTCAAATAAATTACAAAGCCCGCATGATTCTATTTAAGTACAGCAACAAAGTGTACTTTGTTAATACCCACCTCTCATTTACTATCTCATGCATGAACTACTACACCTGTTGCATCCTTTCACCTTTGATGGTATTTGAGGGAGAAAAATATTCACATTAATACGAAGTTAAATGCAAGATAAGCATCATGTCAGTGGCTGCTTTATCTGTATGTTTAGGATCATTATCCTCCTGCTTTGAGTAAAACTGAAAGACTGTTTGTTAACTTCAGTGAGTACTCTGACATTTCTTAAGTAAAGTTTATTTGTATAGAAGAAAGGGTTAACAAGCTTAGAAGTTGAGGAGAGCCGTAAATAAAAAGAGTAAAATACACAGTATTGCTTTCAAAGCACTCCTTCTCCTGGAATGAAGTATAGCCTGATAACTCCTCCCTCTTCTTCCTGCTCTTCAACACAGCACCTCCTCTCTGTTATCTCATTCCCTCCCTTTCAGATCTGCAGTTTGAAGATGGGTGTAACCAACATGTGGTGACGTGTCAGAGCTGACAAGCTGTATTTGCTGCAGAAACACATGCTGCTGAGATCAGAGTTCAGACTAGTTTCAGTTATAAGGAAGAGAAACTCACACAGTCACTGACACTGAGAGGAGAAATGGCGCAGAAAGGAGTTCAGCTGGACCGAGAAACCTTCTCTTGTTCCATCTACTGAAGAATCCGGTGACTATTCCCTGTGGGCACAGCTACTGCATGAACTGTTATTAAAAACCAGTTTGATAAAGAGGAAAGCAAGAGAATCCACAGCTGCCCTCGGTGCAGGAATACTTTCATACCAAGGCCTGTCCTGGCCGGTATCTATTTGACCTGACATGACAGATCTGCCAGCTCAGGGATTGGTGGAATGACTATACCGCAGCAATTCTGCATGTGAAAGTGAAAGAAAAGAATCGTGACTTTTTTTGCTGTGGAAGAAACGTTTCAGACATTCACTGTTGCTGAGAGGAGAAATGGCTCAGAGAGAAAATCAGCTGAATTTAGAGAAATTCTCTTGTTCCATCTGTCTGGATCTGCTGAAGGATCCAGTGGCTACAAGCTGTGGACACAGCTACTGCATGAACTGTATTAAAGGTTTCTGGGATGAAGAAGACAAGAAGGGAATCCACAGCTGCCCTCAGTGCAGGAAGACTTTCACACCGAGGCCTGTCCTGGAGAAAAACATCCTGTTAGCTGAGTTGGTGGAACAGCTGAAGAAGACTGGACTCCAAGCTGCTCCAGCTGATCACTGCTATGCTGGACCTGAAGATGTGGCCTGTGATGTCTGCAGTGGGAGGAAGCTGAAAGCCATCAAGTCCTGTTTATCTTGTCTGGCCTCTTACTGTGAGAAACACCTCCAACCTCACTATGATGCAGCTCCATTAAAGAAACACAAGCTGGTGGCCCCCTCCAAGAAGCTCCAGGAGAACATCTGCTCTCGTCATGATGAGGTGATGAAGATTTTCTGTCGTACTGATCAGCAGAGTATCTGTTATCTCTGCACAATGGATGAACATCAAGGCCATGAAACAGTCCCAGCTGCAGCAGAAAGGACTGAGAAGCAGAAGGAGCTCGAGGTGAGACGACTAAACATCCAGCAGAGAATCCAGGACCAAGAGAAAGATGTGAAGCTGCTTCAACAGGAGGTGGAGGCCATCAATGGCTCCGCTGATAAAGCAGTGGAGGACAGTGAGAAGATGGTCACCGAGCTGATCCGTCTGATCCAGAAAAGAAGCTCTGATGTGAAGCAGCAGGTCAGATCCCAGCAGGAAACTGAAGTGAGTCGAGTCAAAGAGCTTCAGGAGAAGCTGGAGCAGGAGATCGCTGAGCTGAAGAGGAAAGACGCCGAGCTGGAGCAGCTCTCACACACAGAGGATCACAGCCAGTTTCTACACAACTACCCCTCACTGTCAGCACTCAGTGAGTCTACACACTCATCCAGCATCAATATTGGTCCTCTGAGGTACTTTGAGGATGTGACAGCAGCTGTGTCAGAGACCAGAGATAAACTACAGGACATCCTGAGAGAGGAATGGACAAACATCTCACTGACAGTCACTGAAGTGGATGTTTTACTGTCACCATCAGAGCCAAAGACCAGAGCTGGATTCTTAAAATATTCACATGAAATCACACTGGATTCAAACACAGCACACAGAAAGCTGTTATTATCTGAGGGAAACAGAAAAGCAACATTTATGAAACAACAACAGTCTTATTCTTATCATCCATATAGATTCACTGTAAATTTTCAGGTCCTGAGTAAAGAGATTCTGACTGGACGTTGTTACTGGGAGGTGGAGTGGAGAGGGGGAGGAGTTTGTGTAGCAGCCGCATACAATTATAGCAGCAGAGCAGGGAGCTTATTTGGATACAATGACAAATCTTGGGCGTTACATTGTCATGCAAACAGTTACCAATTTTGGCACAACAATGTCCAAACTGACCTCACAGGTCCTTGGTCCTACAGAGTAGGAGTGTACCTGGATCACAGAGCAGGTATTCTGTCTTTCTACAGCGTCTCTGAAACCATGACTCTCCTCCACAGAGTCCAGACCACATTCACTCAGCCGCTCTATGCTGGACTTTGGCTTTGGGGAGATGGAGTCACTGCAGAGTTTATTAAAGTCAGATAGACAAAGAAGATAGGTTCATGTTGATCCCTGACTGTGGGGGGGGTCCCCCAATATTGGAGACAGGCGCATTTGTCTCACCCAAAAATTATACCCCGGAGGATAAAAATACTTAAATCTTTAACTCACGTGCTTTTATTTTGAAGGCGCAACATGGCGTCATGTCACTATGATTTCCCCAGTCCACAACGCGTCTGAGTGTTTCGGAGGTGGAGACAGTGGCAGGAGCACAGAAACTCTTTTGAATGAGGTAAAACAATCTGTTGAGAATGTTGCCATGAATATGGCTTGTTTATAACGTCTTATTGTCAATTTACTTTCATTTAGAGAAACCAAACCTTTATTCAGTCATCTTAATCCTGGGATGGTCACTCATCCAATATTTAGCTTGCTAGTACCAGTGCGGCCACCTGATAATGTAAGCCTACAGCCCTGGAATGACACGGTCATTATGCTTGATAAAAGACTCAAGTCATTTTTTTTTTTTGGTAGTTTGCCCATATCTTACGATTATTAAACAGATACATACATATGTAAATTATACATGCAAGAATATACTGTAGGTGTACACAACACTATTTTTCCAAGAAACATTTGAAAAAGAAGAAAGTAAATGATCAAATAGCATTTTTTATGCTTTGTACCGAGTATTTACGGATCTGACAGGTTTTCGATATGCGTCACCCCCACTAGTAAAGTCATTCCCACGCCCTTGTGTACTTGTGTAGTTTTCTAAATGAGGCTTTACATTTTAGAAGCTTAGAAGTTCAGTGGTCCATTGATGTCTAAAAATAGTATTGCACTGATTCAAACTGTACTTACATTTAAATACCTTACTTCAATATAAATCTGAATCTGTTCTTATGGCTGATAATTGATGATCAAATTCTCATCACAAGGAGACTGGGAGAAGGAGAATCCTCTTTCCTCTGGTCTGACTGACATACCCGGCTGGCTACATTATGGATTCCCGTGGGGGATGGAAGATAACGTGCCTGGCAGTACTGTTGATTGTGGACGTGGCATATATTGGTTTATTGATACCAGGATTTCTCCTGATTGGACTTGGGGATACCTGGTTTATCGTGAAGTTCTGGGCAGCCATTCTGGCATTGGTAAAGCTGTGCGAACTCAGTCAGACTCAGTAGAGCTGAATCAAAATGGATTAGATATGGAGGAGTGTTTGAGTGTCTGTTTTTTGCGCAGCGGAGTAGAACCAAAAATTCGGATGATGGGATTTTTCAACACTGAGAGGTAACCATAAACACTCTAAGTTCTGTCAGCAATCAGTTTTGACAACCTGTACCAAAACAATTGTAGCATTTGGAATTTGGCTCCCAGCCGGCCTTGGATGGCTGTGTATCTAAATTGTCTCCTGGAGATGTTATGTAAACAGATGCTCTATGCCCCGGCCCTGTCTTGTGACCTGTGTGAACTGGTATCCTGGAAACCAAGGCTAACTATTCGATCTTATCATGAACATTATCATGAACTGCTAGCCGAGGAAGCTGGCTTGCCTCCACAGCACCCTGGCTCGCTCGTCTTCGCTGGCACAGCCCCTCCCCTCCCCACCCTAGTGCTCCCCATGGTGTTTATGTGCTTCTACACTACTATGCAGAGGTTTTTTAACCTCATACTGTGCCCCCCATTATGGGGCAAAATTTGAGTTTGTTTTTTTCTCCTCACCTATCCTATTGTTCGCTTTATTTCCCTTGTATCTTGTAAAATGGCAGCGCCTCTGATGGCTGCAAGGCCGCAGACACATTTCTTTTTGTTTGTTTGATTTGTTTGTCTTTTTGGATGGGTGTTCTGGAACTTCTTTTCATTACATGTCTGACGTGAAATGACAATAAATTGATTCCGATTCTAAGTCTGGTCATGTGAGTTTAAATTATACTACTCTTCATATTCAGCATGTTTTCAGTCTTGAATCAGTCTGGTTAGTGGTTTTATTCTGTAGTTGCTGTAGTGGGTTGTCAAATGCAAAGAATCCATTGGAGCTGCAGTGATTCATCAATTAGTCAATGATTAGAGAATTGATTGTTTTATAATTATTTTAGTCATATTTAAAGCTGCTTCCAGTTTCTGAAATGTGAAGATTGTTCATTTTCTTGATCATATATGAAAGTAAACTTGATGTCTTTGAGGTTTGAACTTTTAAAATGGAACAAAAATTTGAATCTTTGAGCTGTTTGAGATTATAAAGGACAATTTAACTATTATTTGATACTTATATTAAAAATCAGTGATTGTATCTAGAGTGATTTCATTTAATGTAATTTTTCAGATGAAAAGTTCACACTCAATCATTTGTACATTTCAATCTAAAAACTAAATGATACAGGCCTGTATGTTGTGGAGCAGAGACATGTTTATTTGCCCTGAGCTACATCTGGCAGGCAGAGCGTCTCCACAGTCCACCAATCTAATGATTCTGTTTTGGTTTCTCTGCTGGATGTTTCTAGAAGTTTAATGTCCTTTAAACAGTTTCATCTGTTTTTGTTCAGCGGCCGCTCATTCAGTCAGAGTGGGTGTAGTTTGAACAGTTTCCTCACCTGCTGTAAATGACTCATGTCTGATGTGCTACAATTAAACTGCATTTTAAAAAGAAATAAAGTAAAATCTATAAGAATAACTGAAATGTGTTGAAGTTCTAATGAAAACATTTGTTACATTCTCACATGAGTATGACCCTCTTTCCAAATGGAAATATGAGCTTCTGATTTTGTGGTGTCTGAAATGAGGAACCATACTGAGGGAAACATGCAGCAAACATGTGACAGAATTATACACTGGAATAAGCTCATTAGAAAAGGCCCAAATAGTTTCATCTTACAAACAAAGAGTTGACCAGAACGTCCTAAACCTGACCTCCACCATAAAACTGACAAACTGGACTTCAGTCGAGCATCAGAGGAATCTCTACCTGTGCTCAGAAAGTCGACCAAACACCAGTTTGAAGAACAGCAGAATTTGGGAGCTCTGCACAACAAGAAAGTTCAACAATGAAACTCAGTTTTAATTCCAATTCTACTCGTTTCATCTCAGGCAAATATTGTTCTTTTAAAGTGCATATATGAATATTTAAATATGAAGGAGACAAATATCCTTCTTTTAATGTATTGCAGCTCTACATTTGTCTGAAAGCTGTAGTTACTCATAGTATAGAGTTAGTATATGGAAAAAATAATGAAATCACACATTGTGACCATTTTGCATGCTAGTGATAAAAATGAAGAGTAAATCTGATGTAAATCTTCTTTTATTGGCTGAGAAAATCATGCCACATCATAACTCCTGCAAATCAGCCTACAAACAGGCTGATTTTGTAGGACAAATAGATTGAGGGAATCTTTTGTCCCAACAGCGATTAGGTTTTTAAATGATCTGTTGTGATTTAATGTTTGTTTTTATGTATGTTCTCATGGTATAACTGTTTTTAGGATTACTATACTACTGGCTGTGGAAATAATTGCCCTTAGGTGACAATAAAGATCTTTGATTGATTGATTGATTGATTGATTGATTGATTGATTGATTGATTGATTGATTGATTGATTGATTGATTGATTGATTGATTGATTGATTGATTGATTGATTTTTGGATAAATGGGTCTAACAAGACAGAGATGCTACAAACACAACATACTTATAAAATATGATTTAACGATGGAGATTAACTCACCTCAAATATATAAGGCATATAAACATCTGCAGCAGTAATATACAACAGATACAAATATAGCAGTAATATTTATCCAAAAACACCATTTATCTCACATCACTGAGGAAAATACTCACAGGAGTTATTTTGCTTCACATTTATTTTCAAGTCCATTTTGTTGCTGATTCTTACATACTTTAAGTATTTTGTTTGAATGTACTTTTCAGAGGCCTTTATACTTTTGATTTGAAGGACCTGAGTGCTTTTGCTACTGAAAACAGCCATAATCTCACTTTGATGACTAAATGATTTGAACATCAACTAAAAAGATGGATTATGGATTGATAACCAGTTATTTTAATCTTTGCTACTAGACCCTCAAGAAGAGAGAGCAACCTGTCTGTTGTCCTGTCCATCTCTCAGCTGCTGCTGGCTGGCTCCTCTTCCTCCTCCTCTTGTTCAAAAACTGCTGAATTTGTCATGGTGAGCCTATTCCAGGAAGCACGTTCAGCAAACTCTGAGTTTAAAACATACTTTGAGTTGATCAACTCTGAGATCAGTAACTCTGAGTTTCACGTTCCAGAACAGCTGATCAGCGTACACACAGCAAGTATATTTACATTCCTCATATTCTCAGGGAGTGGACCAGTTATATAAATACCTATTAATAAATAACACAATTGTATTGCACAAGGGTTTGAGGTATTGCAGGAGGAGAATATTGCACTAATTACTGAGGGGAAAGGGATGTGTACAGTCCAGTTTTTGTTGCTTTTTGTCCGCAGAAAGTGGAGCCCTTGCTGAGCTTTTTTGACCAGCATAGATGTGTTGCTTGTCCAGGTCAGGTCATCTGATATTTGTGTCCCCAGGAACTTAAAGGAGGCCACCCTCTCCATACTTTCACCATTGATAGTTAGTGGAGCGTGTTCCTCTTTCCACCTCTTGAGGTCGACCATCTCTTTGGTTTTTGTGGTGTTTAGCTCCAGATTGTTCTTGGTACACCACTCTGTCAGCGCCTGTACGTCCTCCCCGCACGCTGACTCGTCACCCCCTGTGATCAATCCGACTACAGTTGTGTCATCAGCAAATTTGAAGATGGAGTTCGAGGTGTGAATGGGGGCACAGTCATGCGTGTAAAGGGTGTACAGGAATGGGCTCAGCACGCAACCCTGGGGGGAGCCAGTACTGATTGACGAGGGGGCAAATCTGACCCATCTTCAGATTTGGGGGGAGAAATCGAGGGTGCCCAGCTTATTAATCAGGATGATTTTATTGAAGGTTGAGCTGTAGTCAACGAACAGAAGCCTGACATAAGTGCCTGGGAGCTCTAGGTTGGATAGGGCTGTGTGGAGTGTGGTGCTGATGGTATCTTCTGTAGATCAGTTTGGTCTGTAGGCAAACTGGTGTTTGTCATCTAATTCTGGTAGGAAGGCTTTGATGTGCTGGAGGGCGAGTCTTTCGAAGCACTTCGTGACCACAGACGTGAGTGCCACAGGTCTGCAGTCGTTGAGGCTTGAGATGATGTTTCTTTTTCGTACTGGGATGATGATGGCTGCCTTTAAACAGGACGGAACCTGGGCCAGTGAGGTGTTCAAGATTCCAGTCAGGACACCTGTCAGCTCATCTACAAACGTGCGAAGCTCTTTACCCAGAACACCATCTGGTCTTGAAGATGAAAGTGTGGAGAAACAGCTCAGACTGAGTTTACTGACTGACCTGTGTGTTAATGACTGAGACAGCAGCAAACCTCAGGTTTTTATTTAATAAAAAATGTTTTTGCTGTAGTTTATGGCAGTTCGGTTTATGACCATTTAATTGTTCAAACAATCATACAGTAAAAATGGAATCTATTGATTTTTCTATTTCAATTTATTTTATTTATATAGCACCAAATCACAACAAACAGTCACCTCAAGGCGCTTTGTATTGTGGGTAAAGACCCTACAATAATACAGAGAAAACCCAACAGTCAAAATGACCCCCTATGAGCAGCACTTGGCGACAGTGGGAAGGAAAAACTCCCTTTTAACAGGAACAAACTTCCGGCAGAACCAGGCTCAGGGAGGGGCAGTCATCTACCGCAACTGGTTGGGCTGAGGGGAGAGAAAAAAAAGACATGCTGTGGAAGAGAGTCAGATGTTAATAACAATTAATGATTAAATGCAGAGTGGAGTATAAACAAAGTAAATAAGGTGACTGAAAAGAAACAGTGCATTATGGGGACCCCCCAGCAGCATAGGCCTATAGCAGCATAACTAAGGGATGGTTCAGGGTCACCTGATCCAAGCCTAACTATAAGCTTGATCAAAAAGGAAAGTTTTAAGCCTAATCTTAAAAATAGAGAGGGTGTCTGTCTCCTGAATCCAAGCTGGGAGCTGGTTCCACAGAAGAGGGGTCTGAAAGCTGAAGGCTCTGCCTCCCATTCTACTCTTAAGTATCCTAGGAACCACAAGTAAGCCAGCAGTCTGACAGCAAAGTGCTCTGTTGGGGTGATATGGTACTATGAGGTCTTTGAGATAAGATGGTGCCTGATTATTCAAGACCTTGTAGGTGGGGAGAAGGATTTTAAATTCTATTCTAGATTTAACAGGGAGCCAATGAAGAGAAGCCAATATGGGAGAAATCTGCTCTCTCTTTCTAGTTCCTGTCAGTACTCTAGCTGCAGCATTTTGGATCAGCTGAAGACTTTTCAGGGAGCTTTTAGGACAGCCCGATAATAACGAATTACAACAGTCCAGTCTGGAAGTAATAAATGCATGAATTAGCTTTTCAGCATCAGTCTGAGAAAGGATGTTTCTAATTTTAGAAATATTGCGCAAATGCAAAAAGGCAGTCCTACATATTTGTTTAATATGTGCACTGAAGGACATATCCTGGTCAAAAATGACTAAAAGATTTCTCACAGTGTTACTGGAGGCCAGAGTAATGCCATCCAGAGTAAATATCTGGTTTGACACCATGTTTCTAAGATTTGTGGGGCCGAGTACAAGTGTTACGGAGTGCCTGCATGTAAAGGGAGCTGCAGGAGGGAAAAGTCCACTGTGCCATTGGGAGGTGGCCACCCTGATGAAAGCACTCAAGACTGGAGAGGATAAAACTGAACTGCAGTCCAGGATTTCGTGTGGAACCCTACTCTCCATTAACGCAAGGCTTTTAAAGGTGCGTGGAAACTCTTTAAGGAAAGGTGCAAGCTCAGTATTTAATTGACTGATCATTCCTTTAAGTGACCACCTTGCCTTTGTCTATAACCAAGCAGATAACCCTGGTGGTGGTGTTCTTGGGCCCTGAATTCCAAGCCAGGATTGTATTCCCAGCACAGCACCACACTTTGAAAAGAATAAATTATTGTGAAACTTATTTCCAGCGTGAGAGTGTTGGTGTTTTTTTGCTGGTCACTCCTTGAACCCATTCCTTATTTGGGGCAGATTTGGCCCACTTGCTCACACAAGAATTTCAGTTTTATCTGAATTTAGAAGCAGGAAATTAGAGGTCATCCAGGCCTTAATGTCTTTAAGACATTCCTGCAGTTTAAGCAATTGATGTGTGTCATCTGGCTTCATTGATAGGTAATCAATCATCTGCATAACAATGAAAACTGATGCCATGCTTTCTAATAATACTGCGTAAGGGAAGCATGTATAATGTAAATAGAATTGGTCCTAGCACAGAACCTTGTGGAACTCCATAATTAGCCTTAGTGTGTGAAGAAGACTCTCCATTTACATGAACAAATTGGAGTTTATTAGATAAATATGATT
Organism: Archocentrus centrarchus; assembly: GCF_007364275.1. NCBI lineage: Eukaryota > Metazoa > Chordata > Actinopteri > Cichliformes > Cichlidae > Archocentrus > Archocentrus centrarchus. Next base: position 11,406,767 of record NC_044363.1, on the reverse strand, counting down.
CCAACCACTGCAGCGCAGTACCTTTAATACCTATAGTATGCTCTAATCTCTGTAATAAAATGTTGTGGTCAACAGTACCAAAAGCTGCACTGAGGTCCAACAGGACATTCCTGAAATTAATGTGTGCAACAGGATTTCTGTTAATCCACAAACCATCACTAGTCAGTTTAGAGACTTCTACTCTGCTTTATACACCTCAGAGTGTTCACTGGACGAGGCTCATTATGAAAGATTCTTAATAATTTTACTATCCCTATGATTTAGTGCTATATGAGAGCCACATGATTACTATGTAGAGACCTAGTTCAGATCAGAATATATTTGCTCAGATGTTTGTTTTTCTATAATTTTGTCTTCATTTTTCTCTTCAGACCTCCAACAGCAACATGTATGAGAGGAGGAGGTTCTCACAGAGCAGCAGGTCTGTAACCAGGAGAGGAACTCCATTATGGACCAGGAGGATCCAGAGCCTCCACAGATTAAAGAGGAACAGAAGGAACTCTGCAGCAGTCAGGAGGGAGAGCAGCTTAGACTGAAGCAGGAGGTTGATGCCTTTATGGTGACTACTACTTATGAGGAAAGTGTCCACAGTCAATCAGAACCAAACAGTGAGCAGCGCCTTTCTCACAGCTCTCCTGAAACAGAGAGCCGAGATCAGGAAGAAAGCCAGCATGTGGACTCAGGATCAACTAGAAATGCAGAGCTGAAGAAGAGGAGGCATCACAGAAAGAGAGGTCACAGTCAGAGAGTAGACAACGCTCCTGTGTCAGAGAGACAAAGTCAAACTAACACAACGAAAAGGTCTTTGCGGCAAAAATCCTACCTGACAAGACACACAGGGGAGAAACCACATCCTTGTAGCACCTGTGGGATAGGATTCAGTCAAAAATCAGATTTGGATCGCTATATAAGAATTCACACAGATGAGAAGCCATATCTTTGCAGCACATGTGGGATAAGATTTAGTGATGCATCTGTATTCATAAAGCATGTGTGTACAGGGGAGAAGCGATATCCTTGTGGCACCTGTGGGAAATGATACAGTCAGAAATTAGACTGGGTATATCATATAGAAAGTCACACAGGTGAAAAGCAATATCATTGTAGCACCTGTGGGAAAAAAATCAGTAGGATGGGGAACTTAAAGAAACACATGAGAATTCATGCTGGTTAAAAGTTTCATGCTTAAAAAATGTGGGACAGCAGTTCGTCGTAGCAGTGTTTTGGTGGTAGAGTGAGTCAGATCAATTCAACACCAGAGAAAAAAGTATGGAATCATATTTATGTCAAAAGTCACACTCGAGAAAAAACATAGTCCAAGCAAAAAGTTTAATTTCATGTGCTTAGGTATTCATGAAGCCTCTGCACTCCTGTCCCATTATTCTGTTGTAAAGCATCACGTAAAATCATCATACTGAGGAGCACACATCATTCTTAAGAAAAAGGAAAAAAATTCTGAGCAACCTGAATTTTCCAGAATGTAAACAAATATAAAACATGCTATTTTTTTTTCAGACATCACTCAGTGAAACATCTGTACACATCGGGCACTCTTCATTTGTACAACACAATGTGGCAGCTTACTGAACTAGTGTCTGATAAAACAGTGAAGGTTTTTGCTGTAATTGTCTGTAAATCCTAAAGGGTCTTTTGACTACATTACATATTTCTTGCACAATTTTCTTTATTTTTTGTTTTAGGTTAAAACATTGATTATATATGTTTATTTACAAATCTTAGTTGTGTTCATAAAGAGAGTAACAGCTGTTTCTGGTAGGTACTTACATCTGCTGCTATTAGTAAAATTATTGCTCAGGGTTTGTATCAACAGTGAACAAATGCTCTGATTCAGTTGTGGCAGAAGTATCCAATCCTATACTAATATAAATGTGTTAATACTACAGTATATGTACATTCTGTAAAAATAAGATAAGATAAGATAAGATAAGATAAGATTGGATAAAATAAAACTTTAATGATCCCACGACGGGGAAATTTGCGCATTACAGCAGCTCAATACAGAGAAAAATGTAAAGGATGGAACACTGTGAGGGTCATCGTCCACCCCGATGCCGGGCTGGTAGGCGAACTGCAGGGGGTCCAGCGCTGAGCTCACCAGTGGGCGGAGGTGGTGCAGGATGAGCCTCTCCATGGTCTTCATCAGGTGAGAAGTCAGGGCCACAGGTCTGTAGTGGTTGGACTCCCTGGGCTGTGCGATCTTTGGCACTGAAACTATGCAGGAAGTCTTCCACAGTTCAAGAACCCTCTCCAGATTCAGGCTCAGGTTGAAGATGTGCAGGACCACCTGACAGAGCTGGTCTGCACAGGCTGGGTTGGGGTGGGTGATGGGGCTGGCTCCACTGTGGGTGAGGATGAGGAGAGTGCAGGAGAGGAGGGTTAGGGTAAACGTTTACTGAAGTAATAGTAAAAATGTTCTGCATTAAAATGTACTTCAAATTCTGTGTAACTGAATCATTACAGTGTACAGGGGCGCAGCTATATACTTTCTGAGGTGTACGCGGACACATTTTTAGGCAGAGGGAAGGTGAAGGAGCACGGGGCGCCTAATCAGCGCTGTGCCTCTGTTATTGATCATATATGCACAGCTGTTAAATGCAGAAAATGCTGACTAGAGAAATAATTTCCATGTATCACTTTGCTCCCTCCCGCCCTTTTGCAGCACCCCTATGCATTGCATATAGTTCATACCCACTTTTTGCACCACTGAAAGTGTACACACAGCTGTAGCTAAAACAGTCTCATTTATTAGTTTATTTACACTTTATATAATCTAATTCTTCTAAGTTGGATTAAAGTGTGAAATGGAGTTCAAAGTCAAAAATTTGCTTTTGCATCTTTTTAGGAATAATCAGAAATCACCATAAAGAGTTGATCTGTGTTACACATCAGTAATTTGCTGTCTTGATGATTTGCTACCTCTTTCCAAAGTGGTTTGCTAGCTTAACTACTGCTGTTTTGTTTTGTTTGTTATTTTTACAGTGCACTGATGGATGTGATGATTTATCACCAGCTTCACTTTGATACTGAAAAAAAGCTTAAAAACAGGCACATTTTGGCACATTCATCCGTGATGGAGCAGTTACACATGTTTGCTGCGGACTGAACAACTTGTTGGCTGGTTTATTTGTCTCTGTTTTGGCCAACTTTATAATTTCTAGATCCCAATGCACACTTTCTGTCCTGATGTTTGTTATGATTTTTATGAATTAGTTTTTATTTAAAACTGAGTAGAGGTGAATGAAGGAGGTGGACTGAGGAGCAGAAGAGTGCCAACTGAGCAGATGAAAGAGCAGGGAGTGAGTGAGGATCGGGAATGGATCTTGGAAGGTGGTGGACAGCCGGCGAGCAGGTAGGTGTTCAGTCATGAAGGATGATGAATGTGGAAATGGCAATAAGTAGATGGCTGATGAGCGAGCTGACACTGAAGGAAGAGTGTGAGGAGCAGGGAGATACATGGAAAGTACGGAGCTCTTTCCTCCCCATTCTGATGCTCAGTTTGAACTTCAGCAGGCCTACAGGACACTGTAGGTCCAGACCTTGAGACTGAAAAACAGCTTTCACTACAGAGCTGTTACACTACTGAACACTGATTATCTCAAATCTAACAAACATCCACTGCACCACTTTAGCACATTGCATTCAGTTGTAAATAAACCATTTATTGCCATTTATACTGCATTTGCTCACTGTAAATACCAGATCCTTGTTTATTTTTGTTTTTATTTCTATCTTGTATTATTTATTTCGGCACCTGGAGGATGGCTCCAACAAAATTTAATTGTATTGTGAAATGGTAATAAATATACATCTTATCAGTGGTTAAGGCTGGTCAGCTCATTTTGTCCATGTTTTACATTCTGCCATGTTTTTAGGCTGATTAAAGCCTTTATATTAAAGTGCCTTGTGTCAATCATGGTAAACTATCAACGCATCATTAGTCAGTTCTTTAGTTTGGAGGTGTATCGTGGAACATTGTAAAAATATTTCCTTCAGCTTCAGGAGTTAAAAACAGAATGGGACTATTGATGAGAACAAGCAGCAGAGACCCAGTATCAACAAACAACAGTGTTTAACATGAACATGAAAGGATTGTGATGCTTCAGAAACACACAGCTCACACTCTAATAGCCATTTATTTGCACTGAAGGAGACACATGAAGAAACCAAACCACACAGTCATGAAGTTAACCCGTTTATAGCCAGTGTTCAAGATGATGGATAGAAATTAAAATCATGGAGCATTTATGCACTTTTTTAGGTCTGTGTCTTACAGCAGAAGCAGCATTTACATGAACTCTACGAACTCACCTCATCTGCTTCTTCTGACTGCTGCTGAGCTCCAGCCCTTTTTAACTGAGATGATTTATATGCACTGAAATGTAACTAACTATACAGAATCTGTTCAGTAACTCTTCATTTCTTTGGCTATTTAGTAGGAACCTCTGTTCATTGTTTATAAGGAATACTTTCATTGAAAGGTTTCCTCATAGTAATGAGGGAGTTTTTAATTAGATTTACAGCTTCAGAAACCGCTCACACCTTTCTGATGTCAGATTAGAAAGTCTGTTTCCAACTCTTGTGTTTTGTTAGTTATTTAATGAGTTACTACATTTTATGCCTGTTAAAAAAATGGCATCAATATATTTTAGCTGAACGCTAGTACCCAGGCACAATTTGGTGAATCAAGGTGTGATCACCTGGCCTGTTCAGAGGCTCAGGTGTGAACTCGATTCAAAATCTTGAGTTCAGTCTGGTGCATGCGCTTCTTTGGATTTTTTTTTTCTTGAATGTTGAATTGCACTGGAATTGAATCAGATTTTTACTGATGGATGATTCAGTGTAAAAGTGGATTTATTAACGGTCTAGCTTTCTTGGAGTAGGAGGCAGGGTGCACCCTGAACAGGTTACCAGAGTGTAACAAGGTAAAGTTCCCTTTTACCAGGAGTGGGGATCGAACCCACGGGGACTGATGTCCATTGGATCTTAAGTCCAACGCCTTAACCACTCGGCCATCCTGGTGACTGAAGCGGAGTGACTGAAAGAGAATGCTGAAAGAAGAAATGGGTCTAACAGGACAGCATTGCTACAATGAAGCTGATCAGCAGAAGAGCCAATGAGCTGAATTAATTTTTCAACAGGTTCAGTAGTGGACCCCTTGTTGCCCCTCCCCACACATTACTCTTAACACCTCCTCAGCCATCAAACAATCATCCTCAGATCTCCAGTACTACAGTGAAACATGCCACCTGCAGAAGTTCTCTGATGACACTGCAGTGGTTGGGTATATTAAATGTGGGCAGGAGCCAGAGTAGCGAGCAGGTGAGGAGCTTTGTAGGTACCTGGGTGCTCACCTGAATGACAGACTGGACTGTGGGACTAACATTGATACTGTGTTTAGGAAGGGAATGAGCAGACTCCACTTTCTAAGAAAGCTCAGATCCTTTGATATGTGCAACAAGATGTTGGAGATTTTCTCCCAGTCTGCGATAACAAGTGCCACCTGCTTTGCTGTTGTGTTCTCGGGGGCAGCATCAGTGCCAGAGATGCGAGTAAGATCAACAAACTAATTGACCAGGCTGGAACTATCAGAGGTCAGAACAAACTGCTCCCCATCACTGACAATCCATCTAACCCACTCCACTCTACACTCCTAGTATCAGAGCTCCTTCTCCCCAGAGAGTGATTCAATGTTGCTGCCATAAAGAACACTTCAGGAAATCATACCTACCGTTCTCAATAAAACTGTATAATAACTCTTCTTTCTGTGACAAGTGAACACACCTGTCAGGACATAAGACAGGACAAATTTTTTATTCCCACTGAGGCTTCTGGAGAGCCCAATTGTGGTTACCACAATAAACATAGCACCTTTTTTCAGCATATTTTAGTTTATAAATTGATTTATGGTGAGGTCCACTGAATTCAGCAACAGAAGCAGCCTCATAAATGTTAGGAGAGAGAAAATAGTGTTTGATGAAGCGCTCCGTTCACTGCAGTCAAAGCTTGCTGATTTTGACAGTGTACTTTTTCCTCCAAAACATATGTTGATCATAAATATTGATAGTTAGGTATAATCAGTTGCTTTGTTTGGACTTGTATGTGTCATTGTTAAATAGAACAGCATTATCAAGATGTGGCAATGTGACCAACTTGACCAGCAGGTGTCACTGTGGAGATGGGCTTCAGATTGTTTTGAAGACTCATTCTGGCACAAATGCTTCAAACGTTTCAGTGTTTCACAAACACTTTTTCCAGCAATGAACAATATATTGTCAATTTGTTAATTATCCTAGCCAAATTCAACATAAATAAAATCAAATTTTTAAAAAGAATACCCATATATTCAGTTTTTAAGTGAACAGATCTGAACTTATATTTCAAAACATTGTCACATTTGAAAATTTATAGCAAAAAAAAAAAATTGATTAAAACTATTGGCCTATGCCAAAAAGTTATGTGTCATTAAGCAGTCCTCTTGGCAGAGTTCATGTTTTCTTTTGTATGCATTTTGTTCAATGCAAAGTACTTTATACTATGCCTTACCTACCTCTACAAACCTCTATATATAGAGGTATGAATACGTCTACATGACTATATATGGATATTTTGGAATTTTAATATTGTTTACGGAATAATTATTGTAAATTTTTACCTAAAAGTTTAATGATTAAAAAAAATATCCTTCGGAGACGGCGCAACCCTTAACGACAACGAATCAGCATGCGTCTCCGTGTCACGTGACCACACGGCAGCAATCCACAGACGGGGAAGGGGCCGGAGCAAAGTGTTCCGCGGGAGAGAAGCCGTGCGTGCGCAGACATGGCTGCAGTGTGATGAAGCTGGAGTATCGGACTGAACTTTGAGGAGAGACACGAACCAAAATATTGATCCTATCAAGTTAGCGTCGATTCGACACCAGTACAAACGCCTGTATCCGTTCTATCGCTGTTTGGATCGATCCGCTCAGCCTCAGTTGAGCAGCAATGTGTACAGTTCAGAACCTGAGAGAGTTCATCAAGGAGAGACTCACTGCTGTTTGCGAAGAAATCTTCTCAGAGGTTCAAAAAACCATCGCCCATTATGAGGAGGAGATCAGCCGTCAGCGCAGACTGCTGGATATCAGCCGGAAACCCGACACAAACTCACACATCACAGGTATGGAAATGTTTTTAACTCTGTGCAGTCGAAGCTCAAATTCTTCCATGTTTGATTTATGGCGGAATAATCTGAAAGCTTCTCAGTATCTCCAGTATTTTTCTAAGCTGATATTAGCTGAGAGCAGAAACCTGTTAGCTTGGTGATGAATTCAGAGGAGAAAACGTTGATAGTTGAGGAACAGCACACACTGTTAATAAGACAGTCTGCTGACTAACATTTGATAAAGATGATAGCACACACCAGCTGTTTATTCCATTTCTTCTCCAGCAGAGCCCAGTGTTCTAGCTAGCGGTGGATCGCCAGGCGCTGCGCCTTACTGAGGCGCCCTTGTGTCGTGTTGTGCGAAATTCTGTTCCCCCGTGAAAATCTGTTCCTCCTGTGTCGGGACAGCGCAGCCAGAGAGGCAGATCCGACTGTCTTCACGGCACTTGACCCCTTGACCCCTGACCACTGATCAATTTCTTGGTAAACGTGTTTTACCGTGTTTATTTCTCTCAGAGAACAACAACTCCTGTGAATATGAAAACATTTGCTCTTTATTTGCCAAAGTTACACGGGGGGGGGGGGGGGGGGGCAAATATTTCAGCCATCCAAAATATTGTGTTCCCCCTCCATGACATGGGAACAAATTTACCAGCAAGTCTTTTACAGTGTAGCTTTACCGAGAAATGGATCAGAAGCGCCGTGGAGACAGTCGGACCCCCCTCTCTGGCTGCAGTTCGTGCTCCCGACACAGGGGGAATAGATTTTCATGGGGGAACAGAATCTCGCACAACACGTGTTTAATCCTGCAGCTCAGGTGTCCGTGTAAGCGGAGCATTTCATCCATATTAGCGGCATTAAAGTTCTCTGTCACTGCGACAGATTTCTATCTTTTGGACAAAAACGACCCTTTAACAAGAGTGCATCGTTTCTGACAAGTTTTTCCATGCCCCCCCCCCCAACTTTGGGGACTGGACCGCGTGATTACGTGTCTCCACCGCTGTTTGCAGCTGCGCTTTTTACTGGTAAACTGGGCACACTGCGCAGTTTATGCAGCGAAAACCCAGAGGTAACTGGGTTTTCAAGAAATAATAGTATGTCATCTGTGATGAGTGCCATTTTGTTTTGATTGTTTCCTTCATCAGATATTCTTTGAGTGAGTGGATTTGACCTTTTCAGTTCAGCTAATGGAATTTATTTAGGTTTTGATACATGCTTTTGCGAAATAGTTTTATGTTTTTGTATCATCACATTAATAATCATCTTTTTTGTGTTTCTTTGTTTTCAAGCCCTCCCACAACCCCATAACCGTGAGAAAGAGCACAGTCTGGATGAACAGCAGGTCTGTAACCAGGAGACGAACTCCAGTCTGGATCAGGAGGACCCAGAGCCTCCACAGATTAAAGAGGAACAGGAGGAAGTCTGCAGCAGTCAGGAGGGAGAGCAGCTTGGACTGAAGCAGGAGGCTGATGACATCTGGACTGATGAAGAGCAGCACAGACTGCTGGAGACCATCTGGAAACCTGAGATAAAGTTATACATAATAGGTATGTAAAACTGTGATGTCTTAATAAAAATGTTACTAAAAAGCTCGCTATTAAAGAGCTCAGTTAGATTTATTTTTAGAGGTGGTTGTGACCCACTATTGTTAATGTGCATAAACATATGCATCAAGGTGTGAATCAGTGGTTTTGGGTGAAACCAATTTGGGACTTTGCCTCATTCTATCAAGTGGCCTATTGAGGTCACCTGAACAAAGGTGTGGATGGGGGTTGAGGCGCCTGGGGAGGAAGCTCAGGACAGCATTGCAGATGAGGGGAAAGTTGGTGATGTAATCCACCTCCTCTGTACAGTGATGGTGGTTCACAGTGGGCATAGATGACTTCCTTTAACTCCGCTTTCAAACCATCTGTCTTACTGCTCCGAAATATGAATGTTGGCATCCTCAAAAGAGTGCCCTTTCTCCTTTTGATACAGATGTACAGCTGAGTCTTGTCCTGTCTACGTGGCTCTTCTATGTTGTGACGTGCATTTGGGAAGAGGCTGTGTGGTTTCTCCAATGAAGAGAGCCAAACACGCTTCACTGCACTTCTTTCCTGTGCATCTTGGCTGATTTGATGAGAGCCCAGCTGCATATTTTAAGGGCTTTTTTTTTACATGCCTGTGTTCCTTTTGTTTCCATTCTGCCTTAGAGGGAATGTTTTATGCTCAGTGTTGCAGGATCCTGATCATCCCAAGTTTGTGTTCCAGTGGGTGGTGGGAGTTAAAGAGTAGGTGTGTGGGCTAGGGCTGGGTGGTATATCAAGTTTTTAAGAAATTAGATCCACCAGTTCACCTTTCTCTTCTCCCTATTTTCTCTGCGCAACTTCACACTGCCCCACCTCTCTCCCTCACCGCTTCACCTGTAAATCCTGCAAGAAACGACAGCATGGCAGCGTTGCCAACTTAGCGACTTTATCACTAGACTCGGCGGCTTTCAGTATTTTTTGTGTGCTCGTGATGCAGCTGGTGGATACGTAGATGCCGCATTGAGCGGGTGGACCCGTTGCTGTGATTCGTCAGTGCATAGGTTTTACTGAGGTGGCCAAAATCCAGCTGACTGAAGGTTGGAATTTTGTTCATTCAGTCTGTTTACATGTTTTGTTATTTGCACAGAGTACTACATGTACAGCAGTACACACAAGAGGAAGCGCTTTGAGGTCTACTTCACTGGAGGCTTGCGTTTAAAGAATAAGACTTTTGTTATTTTTGCTCTGTATCTTTTTTGTTTACATTTTAATAGCACAGCTGTGAATCTTTTGTTATGGAGGGGGGAAAGTATTAATTCATTTGATGAGCATTATTATTTAAATATGCCAATAGGTTATTTTTGAGTAATTTCTCATGTACATCTTGATGTTAATAAAAGTGCCTATGTGACATTTAGGACACTATAGGAGGAGGAGTGAGACACCTGGAAGTGTCAGGTCTGCGATGTGCCCCTCTGTCTAGTGGTCTGAAGTGGCACAATTAATCTTAGTGGTCTCTTGAGACACCTGATTGTTCTGTAAATAGCTGTACAAAGAATACCTGAGGCATTGCCTGCATTTTAATGTATATAGTTGTATATTTATTGTTTGCAAAATTTGTGCATAAGTTTTTGAAAATTGCAACTTATATTTGTATTTTAAGTTATAAAATCTTTTAAAGCATGTTTGTGGTTGTAACAGTAAATTTTTTGTAACTTTTTTTTCTACTCAGATTTGATTTTGTGTGTATGATTTTTCATCCCATGCGTTAATACAGTATGTCAGAATGGAAAAAATAATGGTTCATTCACACAAGGTTGTGCTTTAAAAAAAAAACAAAAAAAAAACAAGATTCCAAATAAGGCAAGGTAAACATTTTTTTTTAATTTTATTTTTCTTTATAGTTAAATGCATTACCAGTGAAAGGTGTCCAAACCTTTGACTGGTAATGTATAAAGATAAAATCAAAAGGAGTCAAAAATGAATTATAACACAAATTTAAAATCAATCACATGATTGTGGAAGGCTAAGAACTAGTACTAAACTGATGATCGCCATCTGGATCTAATCCAGATAATGAATTTACAGCTACAAATATATGACACAACATTTGACTCTGTCAACCCAATCATTCAATTCCCCTATTAGCCCAACCAGTAAATCACATATTATCACATTATAAGAGATAAAGCTTTTGACAAAGTATACCCAAGGGAAAAAATGTAAATGACCATAAAATTAAGTAATTTATTAGAGTTATTTTAATTAAACTTTTTAAACCTTGGAAATTTATGGAGATGGACAATGGGGCCTATATGTTATCTTGGTGATTCAGTGTTTGGAGAGTGACATATTTGTGAGATGACAGTGTTAACATCAGCTAAGATGTCCACAGGAGGCAGGGTTTGTGGTTTCCAGAACCACTTGCTTATTAGCTTAAAGAGTTGTTGCTTGTTTTCTAATAGTAAGGTAATGTAGCCTTTCCTCCTCGTTTGTAGACAGCTTCAGTAACAGAGTTGAGATTAGTATTGTTTTTGGCAGCCGTTTTAGTTTTTTGTTTTGTTTTTTTCAACAATGTAAATTTTTTTTATATCTGTGGCTGCTGTTACACCTAAATTTCCCCTATGTGGGCCAATAAAGGCTGTTTCTTCTTCTTCATTTTAGTTTTAGTCTTTTGGACAAAAATGCTTCTTGGTTTTAGTCAGTTTTAGTCATTTCTAAATGTGATAGTTTTAGTCAGCTTTAGTGGGGAAAAAATAAAGTATTAGTCTTTACAAATTAGTTTGAATAATTAGTGGAATCAATTACTCCAAAAATGCAGTAATCAAAAAAACATTCTCACTTTGGCAGTTGGGGCTTTATTTGTCAGAATTTGCTAATGAACATACATATGCTCAGAATATAAGCAATGGATGAGGAACACATTGTCTTGACCTTGGCTGCCAGCGCAATTAAATTGCATATTATACAGTTTTATTCAAAATAATAGCAGTGCATTATATTCTAAATCAAAGCATGTAGAAAAATTTATAATTTTTCCATTTACTTAACAGGAAGTGAAGAAAAAATAATGTTGGGCTGTTCAAAAAAATAGTGTCTGCATTTTTCTTTATAAACTCAAATATTCACTTTATAAACTGAAATATCTTTAGGAATTAGCATTCCTGTGAATCACTGAACTAATATTTAGTTGTATAACTGCTGTTTTTGAGAACTGCTTCACAACTGTGTTGGATGGACTCAACCAACTTCTGGCACTTGTGAACAGGTATTCCAGCCCAGGATGATTTGACAACTTTCCACAATTCCTCTGCATTTCTTGGTTTTGCCTCAATAACAGCATTTTTGCTGTCACCCCACAAGTTTTCTGTTGGATTAAGGTCCGAGGATTGGGCTGACCACTCCATAACTTTAATTTTGTTGGTCTGGAACCAAGATGCTGCTCACTTACTGGTGTGGTTGGGGTCGTTGTCTTGTTGAAACACCCATTTCAAGGGCATTTTCTCTTCAGCATAAGGCAACATGACCTCTTCAATGATTGTGATATATGCAACCTGATCCATGATCCCTGGTATGCAATAAATAGGCCCGACACCATAATAAGAGAAACATTAGAATGTCATGATGCTTGCACCACCATGCTTCACTGTCTTCAGAGCATACTATGGCTTGAATTCAGTGCTTGGGGGTCATCTGACAAACTGTCTGGGGCCCTTGGACCAAAAAATAAATTTTCTTAATTTCATCAGTCCACAAAATGTTTCTACATTTCTCTACAGGTCAGTCAGTGTGTTCTTTGGCAAACTGTATCCTCTTAGCACATGCCTTTTTTTTTTTTTTTTTTAACCATGGTGGGACTTTATGGGGGCTTCTTGCCGACAGATTAAATTCACACATGGTGTCTCCTAATTGTCACAGTACTCACAGGTAACATCAGACTGTCTCTGATCACCCTGGAGCTGATCATTGGCCGAGTCTTTGCCATCCTGGCTATTCTTCAATCCATTTGAATGGTAGTCTTCCGTTTTCGTCCATTTCTCTCTGGCTTTGCTTTCCATTTTAGAGCACTGGAGATCATTTTAGCCGAGCAGCCTATCGTTTTCTGCACTTCTTTATATGTTTTCTCCTTTTCAATCAACATTTCAAAGAATGCTTTTCTTTTGAACAATGCCTGGAATGGCTCATTTTTCTCAGGTTTTCAGTGAGAAATTCTTAAATGAGGGTCATCTGATTGACGCCTGTTTTTTCACAGAATGAATGACCTCACTGATTGGACTCTACACTGCTATTATTTTGAACACACCCCTTTCAATTAATTATTCAGTTACACAGACTCAGGAGTATGCATATCATGAATGTTGGGTCTGTTGGTTTTCTATGACTCTACTACACCTACTGGTAAATTGTTTGCCATGTAGCAACATGATTTCTACCAAAAGATTGATTGATCTGGTTACTCATGTTGGACTGCTATTATTTTGAACACAACTGTATATTAAAACAGGCACCACACAACACCGGGTTATCTTTAACTAGTGCAAAATATCAGAGTGGTGAGCCTTCAGGTGCCGCTTAAGATTTGTGGTGTTTTTTCCACCAAGTTTTAATCCAAAGTTACCGCCGTCTCCTTGGACAATGCCTTCAGTTTTCCTTTCAAATGTGTTATATTGAAACTAAGTCCATAGATCTTTTCTTGGTTTGCGTCCACCGAGACCCCTCGTGCAACGTCCAGCATCTGCCATGGTCCGTCAGTGATTAAAACATGTGTCAGACTCAAGGCCTGCGGGGAACATCCGACCCGCCATATAATTTTATACGGCTTTATATGATTTCATATAGTTATTATTAAAAGATCACAGGTAAATAGCACTCCACCACTTATACTACAAATCCTACAATGCACTGCAACAACTGCAATGAAGGCCAAGACCTGTGTGCTAACCCATTTTTCACGCTGCCAATGACACATTGATCAGTGGATAAAAACGGCGGTCAGCACTTTTTACAGTGACATTTAAGCTGCCTGAACCCCAAAAATGGCCAAATGAAAAGTGGAAACAGGGATTTACCAAAGAGGTGGGAGGCAGAGGACCTGATCGCTGATATTGGAGGTAGATCGTGCGTCTCTTTTCCCCACGTGTGATGTTCAGGGAAAAGCCAGCAGTTCTGGAGGAAATAGCTTCTGAGTTTGGTGACGTGCAATGAGCTACCTGAGAAAATCTGTCAACTAGTAAGGGAAAGGTCTCAGTAGGGCTCCAGGATGAAATGTGGCTCTGTGAGATGCATCCATGCGTCCGTGGAGCTTCAGGGACAGGACCGTGTGATTATGCGTGATTGCCTGAAAAGGAAAAAAAAAAAAAAAAATCAGAGCAGGTCTCTACCGCTGTGTTTGCAGCTGTGCTTTTTGCTGAGAAACTGGACACACTGCACAGTTTATGCAGCGTTTCTGACTGTGAAGCACAGAAATTCAGTTTTTACCTGAAAAATTTGCAAATTTTCATCAGCTTGAAATACATTCATTTTTCCTGATGTTATTTTTGAAGAAAAATCTAATTTTATATTTTATTTAATGTGTTGAGGAAAATGTTGCTGTATTCTGGCCATTCTAATTCATATTGCGGATTCTTTTTAATCCTGTTCGGCCCAAAAATAGATGGGATGCAGCAGCGTTACTGATAGGTTTTAGGTTTTGACTGACAGATTACAAGCACAATAGGCAGATATGTCGTGCATTTTGGATGACTGATGGAACGTCCATTAACCTCGTCTAGTTTTGTCTTGTCAAGGAAAACTCACAGATGTCTCGTCATGTTTTAGTCCTCAAAGAGCCATGTTTATCTCGTCATCGTCTCGTTATCGTCATGAAAAAAGGGTCATCAACAAAATCATTTCGTCATAGTCATTGTTAACAAAAACAACACTGGTTGAGATGTACAATGTTCATAAACATCATTGAAAACGCAGAGATGTGATATTTTTGGAACCAGCAGAAAGTTTTGAACATGAGCAGAAATGTTGCTCATCAACACATCTGAGTGATTAAAGGCCAGAGTAAACTCTGTCAGTTCAGCTGATTTCAGATATCACTGAGTGATATCACTGAGTGGAGACATGCACAATGAAGCATGTTACCTCCCAAAAATATGTCACCTGACATCACAGAAACAAAGAGGACAGAGTAGCAATTATCTGAAAGTTGGCTTAGCAGCAGTGTTGTAGCCAAGACCGCCTAACCTGAGACCAAGTCAACACCGAGACCAGACCAAGACTTTTAGGATCCGAGACCAAGACCGAGGGAGGGCAAGACCAAGACCAGTGCCCCACACTACATGACACAATAAAATATGAAACATGATCAAAATCACTTCTCAAATTGATCTGAAAGATCCACATTCCCATAAAAAACACCTAGATATTAAACACTGAGAGCTGAAATAAATTTAACTATCTTCATTTAATACTCTGGGTGACTTCCATCATTTATCACAGAATGTAAAACAATTATTCATAGTTCATCATAGTCTTTACTTTACTTTTCTCTGCCTTTCATAAACAATACATAAAGTTATGTAGTTTTTAAACCAACAACTTCTTTGAAAAAATTGTTGCTATTTCAAAACCACATAGCTAAATATGTAAAACTCAAAAGGCAAACAATCATCGACAGTAAGAACTAAAGCCACAAGTTTGTTTTGTACAGATTAAAGCTGCAATATGGAACTTTGATTAAAAAAAAAAAATTTAAATCTGTTTTTTTACATATTTGTTAAAACTGTCATGATGTTGTGACAGTATAGTATGAGACAGATAATCTGTGAAAAAAAATCATGCTCCTTCACTTCCTCCCTGAGCTACTATTGCCATCTGCAGAAATGCACCGCTCCCGGTCAAAAACAATGAATCAGAGCTAGGAGGAGGGTCTTAGCACTGTCAATCACTCCTCGTGTATGCGCTGCACAATGTGCTAATGGTGGAGAAATAACTTACCATTCCAGGAAAAGTGTTTATCTGCCGTCATCAGTGGCCATGCTAACTAGTAGGGCTGGGCAATATGGACCAAAAGTAATATCTCAATATTTTTTAGCTGAATGGCAATATATGATATATATCGCCATTCAGCGATAATTCTTCTTTCCAAAAGGTATAAACAAAAAGGCACTTCTGAGTCAAAGCTGCATGTCCCAAATGTCACACAGGCATTTTTATTAACATTCAGCTGTAGATGTACATGAGAAATTGCTCAAAAATAAACTATTGGCATATTTAAATAATAATGCTTCTTAAATAAATTAATGCTTTTTTCTTATATAAAAAAAGACAGCTGTGCTATTAAAATGTAAATGGAAAAGATACAAAGCAAAATAGCAAAAGGCTGACTGATTCTTTAAAAAGAGATTCTGATGAAGTCTATTTCACTGGAAAGTGCTTCCTCCTGTGTGTACTCCTCTACATCTAGTACTCAGTGCAAATAATAAAACATGTAAACAGACTGAATGAACAAAATTCCATCCTTCAGTCAGACAGTAAATCCATAGACATATGCGCTGACGTATCACAGCAACGGGCCCACCCACTCGATGCAGCATCTGCAAGCACACGAAAAAGAGCCACTTCCGCTATTAAGATCACGTGACTTACGGTACAAACCAACTTCTGCTATCTAGTTATGGTATGGCCAGGGACTTGTATCATCTTACATTGCGTATATTTCTTAAAAACTCTATATATCGCCCAGCCCTACTAACTAGCCTAAGAGTTAATGACAGGCTCTACTGTCGGGAGAAGCTGTAGTGTAGCAGAGTGTGAGCAGCACATACGCAAGCATGATTGACAGTGCTAAGACCCTCCTCCTGGCTCTGATTGGTTGTTTCTGACCATGCTGTGTATTTCTGAAGTTAGTACTGGGTGCACTGGGAGAAGGCAGAGGAGCTCTTTTTGGGATTTGAATCAGTATCTTTTGCATCCAATAAAAGCAAGGATGTTAACAAATAAATTGGACAATATTCTGGCAGTTTATTGATATTTCCACAGTTGTGGTCTTTACTGGTCTTGAAATAAAATCCAGTCCTCATTGTCGAAGACTGAGGCAAGACGAGTACAAATGCATTTGAGTCCAAGACAAGACCATCAAAAAGTGGTCTCGAGACCAGAACCGGTCTTGAGTACTACAGCAATTCTTAGCAGGGATATTAATTTGAAAAACAGGCCTAATAATCATATACCCTGTAGCGGCCATTTATCCACATCAGAACCCAACAAATCCAAATGGCCACTGAGGCACCTCAGAACTGGATCTTACGCAGGTCAAAGAGGTCTTAAAAATAACACAATGTCCATACAAAAGTGCATTTGGGATCGTTTATTCTCCATTACGCAGCAAAACTTACAGACATAAGCAATTTGGTCTGCAGCCTGTCTGTCGCCTGGTAAAAAACCGTGTGACCAGGTGCCTGCTGACCCTTCCCACTTGACCGACTTAAGTAAATTAAGTGTACGCCTACTTAGCCATAAACCCAAAAAGTGAACCCAAATTTACCAAAAGAAAAATAACCATAAACTTTACCTTAGCAAAAAATAAACTCAACACTTTAATCCAAAAAGCAAAAATAACCCACAAATAGCTCCAACATACCCAATCCAGACATCCACATTCATTTAACATAAAACACACCAACATCTTTACATTTCATTCATATACAGCATTACAGACATCCAGATATGAAGCTGAACTTTGCTAATAAGAATGTCAGAACTAAATAGTCATTTGCAACAGACCCCAAATAAATTGTACACTTTGTTTTAGTAGTATATTTGAGCCAAATGATCACTATGTAGAGATCTGCAAAAAGTTCAGATCACAATATATTTGCTCAAATGTTTTTCTATCATTTCTTCTCCATTTGTCTCTTCAGACCTCCAGGAGGAACTCTGCAGCAGTCAGGAGAGAGAGCAGCTTGGACTGAAGCAGGAAAGTGACCACAGTCAATCGGAACCAAACAGTGAGCAGCTTCTTTCTCACAGCTCTTCTGTAGCAGAGAGAAAAGATGAGGAAGAAAGCCAGCATGCGGACTCAGGATCAACTAGAAATGCAGAGCTGAAGAAGAAGCGATATCAAAGAAAGAGAAGCCACAATCAGAAACTAAACAACACTCCTTTGTCAGAGAGACAGAGTCAGACAGACACAACGAATGTACAGTGTGATATCTGTGGAAAAACCTTCCAGCAAAAATCTCACTTGACAAGACATCTGAGAAGCCACACAGGGGAGAAACCATATTCTTGTAGTACCTGTGGGAAAACATTTACTGACATGTCAGCATCCATAAGGCACATGAAAAGTCACACAAATAAGAAACAGTTTCCTTGTATCACCTGTGGTAAAGTATTCGGTCATAAAGCAGATTTGGAGCGTCATATAAGAATTCATACAGGGGAGAAACCGTATGTTTGTAGCACATGTGGGAAAAGATTTAGTGACGCATCTTCATTCATAAGACATGTGCGTATTCACACCGGGGAGAAGCCATATTCTTGTGGCACCTGTGGGAAAAGATTCAATCAGACGGGGAACTTAAAGACACACATGAGAATTTATGATCATTGAAAGTTTCAAAATACAGAATTGGCCAGCAGGTGACACTGTGAAAATGGCCTTCAGATTGTTACAAAACCTCACTCAGATGTTACTTTTAATAAACCTGATTTTTGTTTCTGGCAAAATTCTTTTTTCATAAAAGTAAATTCAGTAATAAACCCCTTCTTTTGTAGTATTTAGAAAGGATATGGAGAATTATTTTAAATTGTTTGTTGATTCAACAAATCAAAAGGCTATCAAAACTTTAACCCCTTAACTGGCAAGGGCCCGCTGACGGGCCGTTTGTAGTCCCTTTTATATGGCAGGCTAGACCCTCCCATTTTTACTGACACCTCATTCGGCCAATCATCTAACTGGCTGCACCAAATCACCTGACAAAGCTACGTGACGCCCTCTGAGTATCACTGGCTCTAGCAAACCCATTTCTTAATATGATTGGCCGAATGAGGTGTCAATCAAAATGGGAGGGTCTAGCCTGCCATATAAAATGCACTTCATTCAGCCGGCGGACCAGACGCGGCCAGTTAATAGGCTATGAAATGGGTTTTTCAGAGCCAATAATGACCAGAAGGCGTTATGTAGTTTTTGTCAGGTGATTTTTTTGCTGCCAGTTAAGGGGTTAAATTTGTGTTCCACGTATAACTTTTTTTTTTAATGACCCCCTCATTTATTTTTTTTTTTGTTTTTTGTTTTGTTTTGTTTTCTTGTATACTGTTCCCTGTATACTTGTATTTGTGAAACTCAATTAAAGAAAAAAAAAGTTTCAGTGTTTCACAAAGCTTCATTTTCCATCACTATTTTTAAAGAGGATGCCCCTTTTCACAATTATGTCAGACAACTTCTGTTCTGACTCGATGTGGCCCTTATTTAAGGATGGAGCCAACACATGTTGTACATGCATTTCTCACTGAAAACCTGAGAAAAATGGGCCATTTCAGGCATTGTTCAAAACGAAAGTGTTTTTTAAAATGTTGAGTGAAAAGGAGAAAACATATAAAGAAGTGCAGAAAATGATAGGCTGCTCGGCTAAAATGATCTCCAGTGCTCTAAAATGGAAAGCAAAGCCAGAGAGAAATGGACGAAAATGGAAGACCGTACGGAACGTAGAGGGGATCGGGCTATGGCAGTTGCAGCCCCCAGACTCTGGAATAATCTGCCACTGGATATTCGTACTGCAAAGTCTATACAGTCATTTAAATCCTCTCTAAAATCTCACCTTTTTACCTTGGCTTTTAATTCAAGTTCAGTTTGAGTCCCATCAGGATTAATGTTGTGGTGTTTCTTGTTTTTAGCTTGTCACTGGTCATATTTATTGCATCGTATTTTTTATATTTGTTTTTTATGCCTTATGATTTGCTCTATTTTATTGACTTATAGATTCTCTTGCTTTTTTGCAGTCAACTTGTCAAGCACTTTGGTTAACTCTGTTGCTTTAAATGTGCTATAGAAATAAAATTGACATTGACATAT